>NW_010390603.1:0-5232 GCF_000710305.1 Buceros rhinoceros silvestris | reverse complement strand
TTTCACGAGGAATAGCTGCACACACACATCCCTCCTGATTTTCCTCTTGTGTCTCCCAGCTCAGTTAGACTGAGTTTTCTGGGCCAACTCTTCTAAATTTGTACAAGTATCCAAGGAGCTTTAGTAAAATAACACAGTAAATATTTGTTTTCAATATTTGTCTCACAAAAAGACAATGAGGCAGCAGCCACGCAGCCACGCACAAGGACACGGCTGCATGTATGACCTCAGGCGGTCGCGGAACACACCCCACATCGGAAAACTGAGGCTCGCTTTTCTATCTGAAGAATAGGATTAGCGTGAAAAAGACCCCCCCCCTTTGCTGAAACCAGATACATGCGTCCTCCAGCACATATGTATATTTGTGTACACTCGTATATTTTTCTGACCGCAGTCATCAAGCATCAAATCTTGCACTTTCCAAAAAAAGAAAAAGCTTATTCCCAGCCTGCAAGACCGACTCTGACCTCAGCTGTGCTTCCCCAGCTGAGCTAATAACACTCCTCCCAACCCCCAAAATATGGAGGCAGCTCAGAATGGAAATGTTAAAGAGCTGTAATTCCAGAGGATGTGAATGGCTAATTCTGTACATTCAAATGAAACAGAGGGGAAATATACTGAATGGAGCCCATGTATAAGATCATATGAAATGTAAAAAGACTTGTTGTTCGGTGCACACACTGCCTCTTCAATCTAGTTCTGTTTAAATGCCCATTCTTTTCGTTTGGCATCTCCTTGTCCCTCGATGGCTGAATCAAAAGAGGAACGAAATAATGACACAAAGATTTTAAAAAACTCAGCCCCAGCTGCAGCAGGGAGAAGCCTGAAGCAAAATGTGAGAGCGTGCGGCTCTTTGTTAAGGTTTCCTTGGCTATAGAATATGGTATATGAAACGCCTGGCGGATCCCGTTTGGTCCTATGGAGGAACAGCTCTTAAGGTGGCTCCCTTGGGTTTGGGGAGGGCTGCAGGAAGGCTACTCTGCCTTTGCAGGCAGCGAGCGTCCCACCTGAGGAGACCCCAGGGCCCGCTGGTCCCCCCTCCAAATGCCAGGGGGACCTAGGGCGTTCTGTCCCCAGACAGTGGGTGGTCCAGCCTTTTTTTGTCTTTTTCTTCATTGTGGCTGCTACTTTACGACGGGAAACCAAACTCAGCGCTTCTTGTTGGGAAATGTTTCCAATTTACATAGGTTTACAGGAAACAGATAGGGGGGTTTCTGTGCCTCTGAGGTATTGTGTGCATGCCCGTTCCTGGCCAGCAGAGCCACGCACACAAGCAGCCACGAGGCATTGATGCCAGCAGAGCATAGCCCATGCAGCCTGGACACAGCCTTTTCTAAACTCTGCATGTGGAAGCTTGTGGAAAAGTTGATGCCCTGATGACTGCAGGGACCCCAGCATGATCAGCTCAGCAGAGCCAGGACAAGGCTGCCTGTCACCTCCTGAGATCCAACACCCATATCCATGGGAAAGTTTGATGGGTCCTTGCACCAGGTGCCCCCACTGCAAGCTCCTTGCAAATGCTACAAGAGAGATGCTTTTTTAGAAGAGGGCATCACCCAGAGCATCCACTTCTGGAAAGGAAAACTACTGTTTGCTTAGCTCTCTGTCTGTGAGGAGCAACCAGAGAGAGAAGTGCAGTGTGGAGATGAGGGCTCTTAAGGATGTGGCCAGCTCTCCCCGCCACCACCCAACCTCTTAGCCGGTGTCATGAACAGCACATGGAAAGACATCTAGGAATTGCCACAGTGACCGGCTCCCCACAGCTGAGCAGCCCTGGGCCATACTGCTTAAACGAAACAAATGTTCTGCAAACATCAACACTGATTTGTTTTCCACAGGATAAACAGTTTTCTTCTCAGATGCAATTTCCGCAGCAGCAGCTTGGGCCCAGCATGTCTTCCACAGGATTCCACACCTTCACAGTCACCAAGGTGGTTCTCAGCATGTTCACTCACAGATCCCAGCCCTTTGGACGTGCTGAGAGAGGGCTCTTTCCAGGAGATCCCTGTGGGGAAACCCAGTGACCGTGGCCAACCTGTGCCACCTGGATAGGTACTAAAATTATTCATTGGCATTACCAGATTATCCATATTGTGCATTACCTGGGAGAGGTTAGGGCTGTGAAGTCCTCATATGTTGTGCCTACCTCACCTTGCAGCTGCTGGACACCCACCGTGGGGCCAGCACAAGCAGAGTGTCATCCCCAGCCCAGCAGCAGGATGCTTCCTCACCGCAAGACAGGTCTGCTCTGCTCAGCTCTTTGCCTGGCAGGAGGGCCTTTGCAAACCACCAGGGAGACACTGCCAAAGGCATCAGGTCACCCCAGCACCCTTGGCTATCTTGGCTAAATTCCAGAGAGGAGGGGTGCCCTGACCATGTGGGCTGCCAGCACATCAAGAGACTTGTCACCTGCCTGTCCCCAGGTCTGGTGAGGCAGAGCACGTCCCTCCATGGCCACTGAAGCCACCTCATGATGCTTGCACGCGTGACTGCCAAGAGGCTGGCCTGGGGAGGAAAGCCAGAGTGGCCATGTGATCCTCTTGCTGCTATTCCTGGTCCTGGAGAGGCTGCAGAACTGTCACACAGAGCAAGAATCACCCAGCTGCAGTGTACAAGCCAGGTTAGTCCAGCTGTGGTGATGGCAAATTCCTAATTAGTTCATTGCGTCAGACTGGCCACACACTCACAGTCATTACCCAAGGATGGACTACGTGCTGGGCAGGGTGTACTCCCCTAATCCCTGCTTCCCAAAATGGGACCAGGAGAGCCAGACTAGCTTGCCACTGGAAAAGGGACGTGCTGTGTGCTATCCCCAGCAGGCCAACCAACACCAGGTGCTGCAAACCACATAGGGAAAAACCAGTGAGACAAAGCACCAGGAACACAGCAAATGGCCCAAGCATGACTGTCCTTCACAGCGAGGTCTCATCCTGCCCCGCGCATGGATGTGGAGAGGGTCTCACCCATGTCCACAGGGACCAGAGCACAGCATGGTGGGATACACACTGGCTCCCCGACCCTGCTCTCTCGTGCCTGGGGCCGTAGGCAAGCCTGACCTGCTACTTTCTGACCGCTTCCTGAGGACAGACAGACAGGCACGCATTTGGAAGCCCCTCAACACAGTGGTAGCAGGGCAAGCTCCCCATGCGCTCTCTGGCAGCTTTGCAGAGAGGTCCTTTCACCGCAAGCTCAGCCAGACACTGTGTGAGCGCTAACTGGCAGCTCAGAGCCCTACCAAGCACCTGGACCCAGCAGCATCGGAGGGCAGCAGCACCACTGCCTCGGAGGTAGCTCGGGCAGGTTTGGCAGGGAACTATGTATCTTGGACCTGCTTTCTCCACAGCGGTAGCTGGAGCCGATTCTGAATACTTAGCTGGTTTAACGTGCAAACAAAAATCCCTGGACCATCCAAGCAAGGGACTATCCGAATGCTCAGCAAACATGCAGGGCGCGGGTGGAGCTGTGGCAGCCCAGCAGCGACAAATAGCCACATTGGTCACAGAGTGGAGGTGAGAAACTGCGGGCCCAGCTGGGCACCTGAGCTGGACTCTGCTTCATGCTCACTCTGAAGTATAATTGCTCTCTTTTGCTCAAGCCAGGCTCACACGGGGTGGCAAGGTGTGCCCCAATCCTCCCTGGACTTGAGACCATCAAGGCCTGTGCTGCCAGTGGCTTCAGGGTACCATACGGTGCTAGGCCAGGCAAGGACCTTCTGCTAACCAGGAGCTGGAAGCACTCACACAACTGCTGTCCCTGCTGTCCTCCTCCTGCATCACCTCCCAGCCCTGGTGATACCTCACCCCACTGGCTGGAGAGTTCCTCTCTCACCTGCCCTCTGGACAACGGATCCTGCAGGATCCAGGATGCTGCTGAAGCATGGAGGGAGACCCTTAGGGTGGCACATAGTAACCACCTCCCAGCACCCAGCACTCCTACTGAACTGGTTCAGACTAGGGGTGATGAAAAACCCTATGTCCCACTGAAATCACTGTGGGGTTTAGGTCAGGCAGATGGGATAAAACAGGCTAGAGTGGGACCAGCAAGCAGAAACTGGTGCCAAAATGGTGCCAAAGGCACCAGATCTGCAGGATACCACCCCAAAAGCTGGTCATGCTGTGGGGGTTAGCACTGCAACACCAGCCTTGTCCCTCCCATGAGTAATGTGGCACTGCTGAGGAACGGGGCCCAGCCACTGTGAATGCTGTGCTGGGGCTTTCTGCAGGGTCCCTGGCCCATGCCACAGGATGGCTCTGGTCCTGAGCTGTGTCAAGGGCCAGCACAAGAAGAGCTGCCCCCAGCAGGAACTGGATCAAGGGGCTGTTGGGAAAAGCCACGTTATATCTTCCCTCTGGGAAAAGCGCCACTCTTGGGGTTCTCCTCCAAAGCTCTCCCTGAGCATCTCTGCACCTCTAATGCTCCCCAGAAGGAAACTCAGATCTCACCAATGCAGGCAGCCAAAGCTACTTCTGCAGGAAATTTTATCCCCCATGTGGCAGAGTGGATGGGAAAGCAGTGACTCCCCCAGCTTGCTGCCTTTTGGGAACAAGGTCTGTCCGTGCTACACTGCAGGCACAACCCTCACCCACCCAGGTGTTAGAGGGTTCTGGGGCTCTGTACAGTTACTTCTGCTGCTCAGTCACCCATCCCACAGCTGTGCCAGCAATGCTAATGTTCCAGCCCCTACAGTGGGAAAGCCCAGCTGCAGGAGGGAGTGACTGACACATCCCGTCCCAGGTGATGCCTCAGAGGCCCCAAAAGCAGCCAAAAAAGGGCTTTTCCTCTTCTTATCTCTACACATCAAGTACTCATCACCTCCAGCTTCTCTACTAGCAAATGGCAGGGAGCTGCTTAGCTTCTTCTCCCAGCTTTCCCCACCAAAGGGGACCTCTCATGCAAGTGGGAGGTCATGGGAGAGCAAGATGGGGGGCAGTGAACAGCCCCCGGGGCACAGAGAAGCTGCAGGGAAGGAGAATGCCCCAGCACAGCCTTGCAAGGCCAGGCATAGAAATGGGCAGTAGGGAGAAAGGAGTTTGTTGACGGCGAAAGGCAGCTGTGCCCCTCAAAGCCCAGCCTGCTCCTAGACCCCCCTGCTGGCCCAGCACCCTCATCCTGGGGCTGCCGAAAGCTCTCCAAGGGGTGCCTGAAGAGCATCCGTGAGGCACACCAGGGCCGCAGGTCACAGAGGCAGGCCGGTCTAAAAACGTTCGGGCCACACTCGCCCCGAGCCAAGCT
>NW_010390602.1:0-657 GCF_000710305.1 Buceros rhinoceros silvestris | reverse complement strand
CATTGGGAGTCTCCTGCTCGCAGTTGCCTCTTCTGGTGACTGCAAAGAGGGAGCAGGTGCCTGCCGTGGGGTGGTGTGTACCCTCCCTTCCACTTCCCCTGCCTAGTAAAGAAGCTTCCTCTGCAGCTAGTGAAAAGAGCTCGGGTTTTTCCAAGCAGTCATTGGGAGTCTCCTGCTCGCAGTTGCCTCTCCTGGTGACTGCAAAGGGGGAGCAGGTGCCTGCTGTGGGGTGGTGTGTACCCTCCCTTCCGCTTCCCCTGCCTAGTAAAGCCTGCACTTTGTAACCATTGAGCAGATTGCTGATGTGCTGGGAGTTCAGGAACACTTAAGTACTTGTACATCCCCCGTGGAAAGAGGCACTCAAACACATGATAAGCTGTTCAGCTTCCTGTGTTCAACACAGATTCTCTTTCCTTGATTAGCTTCAGAGCATAATTAAAAGACGCTGTCAACAAGGCTTCCTGTTGCTATTAAAAAAGTGTCTGCAATAAACCACTTCTAAAGCGGAAGGGATATCATTTGTGGCAAGGCTTTATTACAACTCCTGTGCCAACAACAGGTGGAACCCTGCGATCCTGCTAGGAAAAGGGGCTGGAAACGCCACAACAAAGGCAAATCTCTTACCCGAGCAGCATGGGACGAAGGCGGTGTTCTTCC
>NW_010390601.1:16476-23063 GCF_000710305.1 Buceros rhinoceros silvestris | reverse complement strand
TATAATAATAATTATATAATATAATAATAATAATAACAATAATGACAGCAGCAACCACCACCTAGCTTTACAATACTTTTCCATCAAAGATCACCGAACCATCTGGGAGCAATGAACACAAGTAATTGACATGCTGACATTTTGACAGACATAACGGAAAGCTCAGGAAAATTAAACCACTGCCCAGCAGAGCAGTTCTGATTTCATCAATAGCAAGTATTCCACTGAGTACGAACACATTTCCAAGTGAAATTCAGGTTACTTGCTATATTTCCACATAACTGAGGTAGATTCTTGAATAACAAAAGGTCACACATCATATTCACACAGTTGCTGCATTTTGATTTGTGGAGGGCCTCTGAAATGAAATGTGAGGTTGATGAACAAACATTCAGTCTTTAGGTCTGAGAGCACCTGATTACTTGTTAAGCTGGAAACCAGTTTTATCTTCCAGGTATACCTCAAGGCCTGCTTTTTCATCTGGCAGATGTTCCAGGTTTAGAAACAGAGAACATCTTGCAACTGGGCTGTGCATCCTTCTCCCCACCTCTCTTTTCCACATGATATATAAACAATTTCTCAGGCACCTGTCCAGTTAGATATGAGAATATCCAGCTTCCTGTACTGAAAATATTTCCATTGCACATGTGAAATGCTTCAAGCTTTGAACAGGTGACAAACATTACACCAAACAAAATAAGTAATGTGTAGCCATCTAAAGGCAACAGCTCTGCAAGCAATACAGAGCTTTGCAATAGGAAATTTTGCATTGGTATACCCTAGGTCCCTCCTAGTAGGATATTCCTTTGGTTTATATAGTGACAGTGATTTCTGAAGTGGTAGACTTCAGAAATCTCTAGCTCTCCTTACAAACAGCTGTGGTCCCTGGCAAAGGCAAGCTAACACAACAAATACATACAGACATTACGAGAGGCACTATACAGGGTTCTTGTTCTAAGAGGGTCTGTTCAGAACCCACTCCCCAAGCCATCCTGCAGGTTGTGAGCACTCACAGTCCACCGGGTAAGTTATGTTTTAAGGGATCTATCTATGTCCTCTCCAGAAAGCAAGGGTCCCAGTCTGATCGCTATTCATGTTGCAGGATATCCTTAAGTGAATTACCCTGAACAGACATCTCTGGGAAAGATCAGATCCCACGATTTTCCCCAATGGGAATGAGAGCAGAATTTGGTCTCGTGCATCTGTTGTTAACAAAGAGCAATGGAACAGTCAGGGCACATTTATAATTAAAGCCACAGCCATTTGTGCAAGGAGCTGTAACTGGTTTGCAGGAACTGAATGCAGCAAAGAAGCAGAGTTACATATGGCACAAGAATATGAATGCAAGTGTCAAAAGGAACTGGGTGCGCACATGAGGGCAGGATGACCTAACAGACTATCTGGAGCATGCAAGGATGCAAGAGGAGCTATTTCCTTGACTGCTGCCCAGGCAAAGCATACAGCTCAAGAACATCCTTCTGTGCTTTGAGCTTCCCATTAGTTATGCAGGCTAACATGACTGCTGTGTGAACCTGACCTAACGTGCATTGATTCCAATACTACGGACTGTAAGGCATAATATAAAATTTCTATAACACCCTGTTCTAACATATAAATACGCCTGGGAGTTTCTCCTTTTCTGCTTTCTTTCATTCTATCCATCTCCTATTTTAACCTACTGTTGTAAGAAAGAAAAGAAAAAAAGACATTGAGACTTGCTTGTGCATTTTGATCAGAGATGTTAAAAAAAAAGCTTACAACTTCAAAAAGCTGTGAGGAGACATCAGAAGATCAGCAAGGCTGTATGTGCACCTTTTGAAGGGGCCATTTTAAATTTTTCTTAGCTCATGCAAGTCTTCCACATATATTGATTATTTTGACTGAATCTGCCCTGAGCTGTAAGTCTGAAGCAGATCCACATGGACATAGCAAGACAGGCAGAGACATGCTCCCCAAAATTCTGAAGTTTTCAGAATATTTGGCTCTTTTCCAGTAGGGGTTTTTAGACAATGGAATGGACCTAACCAAGCTTTTGTGGGCAACAAAGCTCAGCCTAGGCTGTACCTGAAAGCTTCTGTCCTCTCTGGTGGGTTTTACAGTCTATACAGTTCTAAATACTGCCAGTGCTCCTGGGAAGCCAGTTAGCTAGTTCATAGCTAGGTGGGTTTTCCCAGTGACCTAGTTCACAGCTAGTGAGGCTATGTCTGCACTGAGCAGCCACAGAACAGCTCTGTGAGCAGATCAGTGCCAGACCTTACTCTACCACTCAAAAGCCTCTTCCTGAAAATCAGTTTCAAGCAACAATGAATGTCAGTGACGGCCTTTAACCCATTCTGTTAAAGACTTGTTAGACATTTCTGAAGCTATGAGGACACTTGCAAAGAAAACACTTTCTAAACATTTTCCAGGGCTAGATTTGCTGTGAGAAGACTAACTGTATGATAAAAGGCAGATAAACTAACCCTTTCGGTCATCCTGTCCATCTTTCTAAGGGGATTTTTTTTCTCCACTACTCTCTCGAGTGTTGTGTTCAGTTTATTTAAAAGACTTTTCAAGCCGTCGAGGTTTTGCTTCTTTCCAGCAGAAAATGGTAACATGCCACAACAGACCCTGCTAGGTGTTTCTCCTGGTATTCACCAAAGTCTTTCCTATGCAGCCATATCTGCTGTTGCACGTAGGAGTTCCATAAGTACATATCCGCAGTCCATGCAATGCCCAGTAACACCTTCTCTCTTTCCCGGTCTTTCTTTAAATTCATGTTTCAAAATCCCTAGCCTCCAGAGGAAGAAAACATGAAAGTAAAAGCCTGTAGAGAAGCAATACCTGTGGTACACAGAAAGCAGCCTTCCTCTGCTGACAGAAGGCATCAGAGTTGCTCTCCTTTTTGCAGGACTCATTATGCTCTTCCTTACAAAATGGGATGGCAGCCCTCTGCCTGAACTGGAGCACAAAAATTATTGTGTTGAGAGACTTTGCTTTTCCAGATGCAGATCATATTCTAAACATTGACAGAGTCCAGTACATTCAAACACTTAATAGCTTTCCCTTAAACAAGCAAAATCTCCCCCTACACCTTTCATTTCATGTCAGCCTAACTACTAGTTGCCCATCTACAGCAGCTGGTGACCACACCCTACTTTTACTCTTCATTAAAAATTAGTAATTTCTTTGCAAACCTTCATAATCTGCATCGGAAAGAATCAGAAGGAAATTGTCTTGTGATCAAGGCACTGAGACAAAGTTCATCAGTGAAGGGTTAGGCCACTGAGGCTGCCACGAGAATCCTGCATGACCTGGACAAGCCATCAGTGCACAGCCCCACAGTCATGTTTGGGCACTAAGCGGACGTTAGGCTTTGATTTTTGCTCCTCTCTTTCTCAGTCCAGCAAGTTCTGGTTCCTCTCCATCTCAGTCCTCCAAGTGTGTAATAAATTAATACAGAATAACAGAATCATCTGTTTGGAAGAGACCTTTAAGATCATCAAGTCCAACTGTTCACCCTGCATTGTCAGGGTCCCTAAAATGTGTCCCTCAGCACCACATCTACACATTTTTTAAATACTTCCAGGGATGGGGACTCCACCACTGCCCTGGGCAGCCCGTTCCAATGCTTCACAACCCTCTTTGTAAAGAAGTTCTTCTGATATCTAACCTAGATCTCCCCTAGTGCAACTTAAGGCCATTTCCTCTCATCCTGTCACTTGTTACATGGAAGAAGAGACCAACCGCCACCTCTCTACAGCCTCCTTTCAGGAAGTTGTAGAGAGCAATAAGGTCTCCCCTCAGCCTCCTTTTCTCCAGACTAAATAATCCCAGTTCCCTCAGACACTCCTCATAAGACTCGCTCTCAAGACCCTTCACCAGCTTTGTTGCCCTTCTCTGAACATTCTCCAGCACCTCAGCATCCTTTCTTGGAGTGAGGGGCCCAAAACTGGACACAGTGCTCAAGG
This sequence comes from Buceros rhinoceros silvestris, assembly GCF_000710305.1. Classification (NCBI taxonomy): domain Eukaryota; kingdom Metazoa; phylum Chordata; class Aves; order Bucerotiformes; family Bucerotidae; genus Buceros; species Buceros rhinoceros. Next base: position 19,113 of record NW_010390601.1, on the reverse strand, counting down.
TGTGGCCTCACCAGTGCTGAGTACAGGGGGACAATCACTGCCCTGCTCCAGCTGGCCACACTAGTGCTGATACAAGCCAGGATGCTGTTGGCCTTCTTGGCCACCTGGGCACACTGCTGGCTCATATTCAGCCGGCTGTCGACCAACACCCCCAGGTCCTTTTCTGCTGCGCAGCTTTTCCAGCCACTCCTCCCCAAGCCTGTAGTGTTGCAGGGGGTTGTTCTGACCCCAGTGCAGGACCCAGCACTTAGACTTACTGAATTTCATACAGTTGACCTCAGCCCATCGATCCAGCCTGACCAATACTTCTAGCATGCACCACGAAAATAAGTGAATAAGAATTCAAGAGGTAATCTATATGGCAACAGGACCCATCCTGATACAGACATGTAAGGTAGCCCTAATTTCCATCAGATAAACAACTGTTTAAGGAAAATGCCTACCTCTCCTCCACAATTTTTGAAGATACAGCTATGCATGAACATCTGTGCTCTTCCTACATTAAAATTCTTAAAATATTTAATTTCTTCACCTTAAATTTACAGAAAAAGTTAGCATCAAAAGATAGCAATCATCATCTATTCTGCATCCTCATTTTAGCCACCATAGAAGCTTTTGCTTCCTTCGGAAATTCAAAAACGAAGCACTCTAGAATTACATGCTGCATCAAGTAAAAATAAAAATACCACAACAGAGGAAGTACGCAATTCACTTATTTTTTTTTATTTGAATTAATCACACTGAAAACCCACAGTGGAAATGTTTTTGTGGCAGATTTAAAGCAAAACTTGTTTTTCCGATCAAATTATATTATTACTAAGTGAGAGAAGATAGTTATTTAATACTTCCTTCATGTAAACCTTAAAAACCAGCTATAGTTCTAGATATTTTATGTGAAATTAGTACTCTTATTCCCTAGATACTTTAACTCTTTCCAACCTTTTTTGTGTGTGTGATGCAAATGAAATTAAAACCTGCAGCTTTCAATCAGGTAGCTTTTTGAATGCGACAGTCTAACACTAAAACCAGTACCTGAATGCAGTCCAGTGTAACATATATTGCTTTTAAGCAGCTCAAGGATTTGGCTAGATTGTTAGAATGGATGCAGCAGAAAACTTTCACAGACATAGGTGAGAATATAGCATTAAGGAAAAACTTGGTGTTTGGTAAGTTTTGTGAAAGACTGTAAAACATCTCTTCTAACAGCAGAGGCATTTTCCTCCATTCCTATCAAGCTCAGCCCAAATTTTGCTAATATTAAACTGGTGCTACAGCACCAGGCATTTTAATTAACTGCTTATTTACTCCACGTAATTTGGTGGAGTGAACAGAGCTCATTTTAAAAGGAGCTAAGATTATCACGTGCAAGGAGAAGTCCCTCACTCAAGAACTAGAAGGTCACTGTAAATAACATCTGCACGCTTACTGTAAATCATTTTGGTGACAGAAGGTACTGCCATGCAGTCTGACCAACATTATCAACGAAGCACAACCAATTATTTTGATATGTTTGTATGACAGATTGCTGTCATTATTCAGCATTAGGGTGTTCGATGTAGTTGCATAAGGCTGCCATCCCCCAAACTTCTTGGTTTGTACTCTCAGAAAAGCATCTCTTCAACAATTAAATTGAGGTGAGAAACAGGGATGAGGGTTTTCTTTCACCTTCATCATGTAAAGTTCAGCTTCAAGCCACATCTTCTCCTAACTCCCAGCAATCTATAACTTGTCTTGAAATCCATACAATATTTTGTGCCATGTCTTCAGCACCTTCTCTCATCACCAGCCTGCAACCAGAACTTGGCCAACATCTATCCTGTGCATGAACATTGAACCAAGCTTCTTCCTCCTGCTGCGCTGAAATAACTAAGAGCAAGATCTACCTTTGCTTCAGAAAAATATGGCATTTTCTTCAAGTTTTTTGAGCTGACAAGGCACAGTTGCTTTATCTACAGATCATCGCAACGGGGCCACAGTAATTCTGGTCACGTTCTGTCACTGCTGTTAGGTCAGTCAGGTGTAAGGTGCAGAGCTTCTAGACCTGGGGACAGGAGATTTCCACAATCTGTGAAAGACCCTCTTAGACTTGAGGGACAAACAACTATACTTCAGGGGATTCAGCTATTTCTTTCTGAAGAATGGAAGACTAGGAACAACATATACATACATATATAATAAAGAATTTGGGTGGCAATAAGCAGACAGTAGACACACATGCCAGAAGACATTGCTGCGCAGTGTCCCATGGCTGGCAAAGCAGAGGACATACCTGTGGAAGTGGGAAGGCAGTAAGAGTCCCAAATGCTACAGTCGGATTTGCTATTGAGATTTGCATCATTCCACGTTCATCTTCCAGTTCAGTTTTCATGGTATCTCATATGCTTTGAGTAAATAATTAATTGTTGCCCTCGGATACTTATTTTTATGTACCATCTTGATCTCAACGGAAGACCTACAAGCACTGCCAATCACTCTGTTGTGAACAGCCCATCTCTGAGAAGGCTGATGTGCTGCCTGCTTCTCTTATCCAATTTTTTTTCCTTTTAAAAGCAGTACACCTAATAGCTATCTAACATTGAACCCTCCTACCTCCTTGAAAATCTCCAGCGACTCAAACACAAGTTAATGACCTGAGAG
>NW_010390601.1:15490-16353 GCF_000710305.1 Buceros rhinoceros silvestris | reverse complement strand
TGCACCACCCAGCCCTCACTTTTTCTTTTTCCATTCCAAGTATTCAATTACTTGATTTCCCATGTTTCAACTCACTAACTGCTTGCCTAGATGTCTAGCTGAGCAGCAGAAATAAAGACAGTATAAAACACAAACTGTGAGGAAAGTAGCAACCCAATGCTCCCAGCGGTGGCCTTTCCCTATTCACTAGTGACCCTGTTCTTCATAATTTCCTGTTCTTCATAATTTTCTCTGCCCAAATCCTTGGGTCAAAAATCTGCTTCAGACAGGATCTGTTGAGTCAGTACTTCAGCCCTCCAGCCAAGCTGGGGCAAAGACCAGCCCCTTTGTAGAACAACCATATTCCAAAGCAAAACAAAACATCAGCATGATGAAAACCATACTCTGTTGTGGCTTGCCGCTGTGGTGGTCCTCCAGCTACCTTTCTGAGTTGCCCACATTGGCCCTTCCTGGCCTGACAGGCAGCCAGGGTAACTAGGGTTCCCACGGCCAGCTTGCTCTGGCACCAACCGCAGAAGAGCCACTCATCGTCCCGGTCAGCTCTGAAACGAGCTCATGCTTTTAATGCTTGGAAGATGTTTCCAGCCTCTGGTTTGACTTTATCAAGAGCAACAACTGGATGGAATAGACTAAGCCAGATGATGATTAGTACAGTATTGAACCTGTACGTCACAGTACAAGGAGGGGGAAATGGGTCTCCTTTAGTCAGTTTTTCCCAGTGACCGTGAAAGGACATGAATGCATGAATCAACTCTCGAGAAGTACCGCACAATGCAAGCCCACAACCTGTGGAAACAGTACAGGGAAGGCAAGAGACCTTGAGGAGACTTGGAAAATCTCTGACAAGGCATCTTGTGCTGTAG
>NW_010390601.1:13923-15386 GCF_000710305.1 Buceros rhinoceros silvestris | reverse complement strand
AGGGAAAACAGAACTCTCACCTAAATGGAGAGCACAGCCCCCCTCTGGAATTTCTCTTTTAAAAACAGAATGGGGGACAAGAGGAGAGGAAATGACCTAAACATATGGGGGTCATATCTACTGTGACATCACAAATACTAACAAAAGCATCATACATTTGACTTCTATATTAAGTGCAGGGATGTACAATGAAATCAGCAAAGCTGAAATGACATGGGAAATAAAGTATTCAGAAATACATGGGCATGGATTAATGAGTTAATAAATTGACCTAGTAATGTTGGGCAAAGGTTCCTTGCAAGGCACCCCGATAAACTGAAATTGCTAGTGATAATCTGTATTATCCCATTTCCTGTAATTGTGCCTTATCCCTAAACTAACAGCATCTCTTCCCACGTTATTGATTTATGGTGGGCCATCCTCCTTCTGTACAGAGATGCAAAATAGCACTGACAAATCAAGCACTTGCTTTTAAGTAAGCTATTAGTGAAACTCTAGGGAGAAAGGGGAGTGAGGGGAATAAACACTGTCCGTTTGATTGTACCACAACCGTAGCTTTTCTTGCTCAGCAGTGTGCTAACAGAGGTTTCGGCTGAAAAATGAATCACAGCAGACTTTATTACTTCCCATACTACAGAACGATAAAGACAACTAGTGGAATAATTACATTATGCTATAACTACACATAGTAACCAATTGTCAAGGGCACGGCAATGCTCTGGAAGCTCTCTGAATTCTAAACATTCTCTGTATCTCTCAGGCAGTTGAGGGCTTTCCTGTATCGATGATTCCCAGCCTATGACCTCTAAGCACACAAGTGAAACTCAAGTGCACAATCAGTGCTCTCTCTATGCCAGCTCCGTGCAGAACTGTTGCAGACACCTTTATGTCATGTTCGCAGGTTCAGGTCAATCAAGATAAAGACATCCCAGGGGACACCTAATCAAGCTGGTCTCAAAGCTGGAAACAAAACCTGTGCTGGCAGAGGAGGCTGGGGAGAAGAGGAGAAAGGAGAAGAGACAAGGAATATTACTAGTGTCTTTCAGGGAATTTAGCCAGAAGCACTAAGTTTAACAGCCTGTGATACAACCAGAAACAAGAACCAGCTGTCAGACAGACAGCTGGTTCTAGACCCAGCACGGCAAGGAAACTTATTTGATTTGGCAGAGGTAAAAAAAAAAAATAAATAAATCAAGACTTCTTTCATTGTCTCTCTTATCCTCTCTACAACCCTGTAACTATGTCCTGTCTTGTTTGAGGAAAAAACATTCCTCTTTTTGCACTGTATTTCTAGAGTACTTGGCAAACAAGTAACATAAATAATAAATAGCAATAAATTATCAATCACAACTACAAGCTTCTAACCTACTCCATAACCAAACTGGACACCTGATGTGGAAGCTGCTTGATTTAGAAAGGACACAAGAGAAAGGAGATAAAAATCTGCATGTGCCTAGACGATC
>NW_010390601.1:6330-13759 GCF_000710305.1 Buceros rhinoceros silvestris | reverse complement strand
GAATTTTTTTTTTTTTTTTTTTTTTTTGGAAGAGACCTTTAAGATCAAGTCCAACCATTAACCCAGCACTGCCAGGTCACTGCTAAACCATGTGCCTCAGCACCACATCTATATGTATTTTAAATACCTCCAGGGATGGTGATTCCACACTTCCCTAGGCAGCCTGTTCCAATGCTTTACAATATGCTCTGTAAAGAAATTGTTTCCTATTATCCAGCCAAAACCTTCCCTGGTGCAACTGCAAACTGAGGCTTTTTTTTCCTCATCCTATCACATGTTACTTGGAAGAAGAGACTGATCTCCACCTTCCTACAACCTCCTTTCAGGTAGTTGTAGAGAGTGATAAGGTTTCCTCTGAGTCTCCTTTTCTCCAGACTAAACAACCCCAGTTCCCTCAGCCGCTCCTCATCAGACTTGTTCTCCAGTTCCTTCACTAATTTGGTTGCCCTTCTCTGAACATTCTCCAGCACCTCAACGTCCTTCTTGCAGTGAGGGGCCCAAAACTGGACACAGTGCTCAAGGTGTGGCCCCACCAATGCCGAGTACAGGGGGACAATCACTATCCCAGTTCTGCTGGCCACACTAGTGCTGATACAAGCCAGGATGCTGTTGGCCTTCTTGGCCACCTGGGCACACTGCTGGCTCATATTCAGTCATCTGTTGACCAGCACCCCCAGGTCCTTTTCCACTGGGCAGCTTTCCAGCCACTCTTCCCCAAGACTGTAATGTTGCAGGGGGTCATTCTGACCCAAGTGCAGGACCCAGCACTTCACCTTGCAAACTTCATACAGCTGGCCTCAGTCCATTGATCCAGCCTGTCCAGATGTCCCTGTAGAGCGTCCCTACCCTCAAACAGATCGACACACCCTCCTAACCTGGTGTCATCTGCAAAGTTACTGAGAGTGCACTTGATCCTCTCATCCAGATCATTGAAAAAGATGTTGAGGAGAACAGGCCCCAACACTGAGCCCTGGGAAACATCACTTGGGCATATCTCCTTCACATAATTTCAAGCACAATCCTTTCAGGATACTCATACTGACTAAGCAAATTAATGAATCTGTAGATGCTCCTGTATGATGGATTGTCTGAAATTCTCACCTAAAATTTGCGTGAAACATGGATCAAATCTCATGGAGATTTGATCTGAGGATTTTGCACTGTTTGTATTTCAATGGAACAAAGGTTTGAAGTTCCACTGAAAAGTACAAATTTACTGCAGTAGTCTTTCACCTGCATTAGTAAGTTTAGTTGCGTGAAAACTGAACTTCTGCTCTGCAAGCATGAAGATTTTTATTTTCTGTGAAAAACCCAGTGTTACACCTTACAATGCACGTTACACCTTACAATGAGCAGTTAGAAAAATGTGGGTCAATTAATTAAAATAAATGCATGCACTTTAACATTATTAGTTTATTGAATATTTAAAAACCAATGCCTAAAATATCTGAATCTATGAGTCAGGTATAAGTTGATGTAAAAAACTAGGACATATGCTTTTCGATCTATTAATTCTAGCTTTTGCTGTATTCTTTAGAAATCACCAAGAGATCTATCCGATTTGGAGGAAAAAAATCCTGGAACAGTATTTGTGGCAATAATCAACATAATTTTCCAATACTAAAAAAGGAATGTTGGTATCAAAATTCAAATTAGATGCATTCTCATCCTACATTATTAACAAGGTTTAATCTATCAATTTTTAAATTAACCAATAAAGTCATTAAAATGAAATACACGCTCTCTTCACAACTCTTGCAAATCACATCAGGTCATATTAAACTGGCTATTAAAAAAATGCAGAAGAAAAATAACCCAATGATTGTAAAATCCACTTTTGCTTCTGGACTCTTTGTTATTGTAGATTAAACAGGTTTAAAAAACAAACAAAACAATCACCTGCACAGTTAATGTTTAATGACTAGAATTACAACTTGAAAACCATATGCCTAGTTCTGTTCTTTAGAGTCAATCTGGCTTCACCAAGGTCACAGAAGCATCTAAACTGATGATCCAAAAAGGAAAACAAAAAATTATCTTCTAAAAGAAAAGGTCTTTCTCAGTAGGATGTCACAGTCAGATCAACCCACAAACCAGTTTTGTGGTTGTTCTTAAATGATATGACACACTTACCCTCCCACACACCTCTGTCTAAATGTGCTTTTAGTCAGATTATTAATTTTGTACATATTTTTATTTTTCCACAAAATAAGATGCATCACTCATCACACGATCAGTTTTGGGAGTTTTCCCTTTTATTTAAATCAAGCCACTTTCAGATGGAAATTGGAATCAAATTAAAATGCACACAACCACCACATCACATTTTTAAAATCTTTCAAAGGAAAGATTTTCATTAAAATCTGGGACAAGTAGGATTGTCCTATCTCATCAAATTCGATCCAGTGCTGCCACAGGAAACATGTCATGAATTACTTCTCACAAACTTTCTAGCTTCTATTTTAAAATCATTCATCCTCTTCTTCCCCAACTACAATATCTGGGAAGGCTCCTTCCACCAATGGATAACGGCACCTTTCTAATTGGCAGCTTGGTTTTATCTGAACAGATCTTAAATCAACATTATTTTTTATCTTCTCCAACCCTAGTGTTCAGCCCCTTTATATATATTATCTCACTTTAATTTCATTAGGTTAAACGAGACAAGCTCTTTTAGCCTTTTCTCACTAAACAGGCTGTTGAGCCCCCTGCTCATTTTAGGGGGCATTTTTTGAGCCTGTTTCAGGCTCAGGTTCATGATTCTTGGACATAGGTTATCAGAGTTGCACATGATGCTCCAGGGGCAGCATCAAAACCTTCTAGTGTGGCACCAAAAGATCTTCTCCTGTATCTTCTCCTGCACATGTGATTTTGAGACTGAGCTGTGACATTTAGAAATTGAGTCTCCTGACCCTGCTTTTATGTCCAAACTAGCTGCTGACACAGGAGGGTTACCAGGCTTGTAATTTAGTGTGCAGCTGTCAACTTCTGATAACAGCAGTCATTTTCACTTCCATGTGCTTCTTCCCCTTAGCCATCGTGCTCTTCCCCAACTTCTACTCTGTCCTCTTTCCCAAAAACTTAAGGCAGGCATGATTTTGCTATAGAGTAGTAAGACGCTTATCTCCAATAACTGTCCTCATGGCTGAGACCACTTCACCTTTCTGCGTTTTCTAGGTAACTGAAGCACCCATTACTACACATGGAGCTCACAGAAGAGAGCTCCAAATCACTTGCACGTTTTGAACCTTGAAACAGTAGTTTGCTGATCAGCCCTCTCTGTTTGAGCTTCCCTCCGCCTCTCACATGCTTCATGCTTACTCTTAATTTTCTTTATGAGTTCACATGATTATGTTTGAAGTCCTTCTGATCTGTCTTTTGTTTATGAACCAGTTCTAGGCAGAAGTTTTTTAAGACAAAAGGGTGGAAATCTGCCTTTTCTTCATTTAGTGCATAAGCTCCTATACACATCTCCTTCTGTTCTCAAATTCGAGGCTTTTCCCTTTGGATATGCAAGCATGTAAGATTTATTAAAAAACCTCCAAACTGAAGTAGAGCACAGACCTCACAATCTTTCTGTTCATCTTCACAGTTCACAAGTTAAATTCTGATCCTTCTATTCAAAATTACTTTTGGCCCCCAAATCCACCAGAAGATGTTTTACTGACTACCAGAACTACACCGAAAATACCACAACTTCTTATTTTTTCAGAGACTATTTGCTGAAAAATTGCCGCCACCTAACAGTCATATATACCTGGGGTTTACCATTTAAATAGCCCTTTTTGCCCCGCCATGGCCAAAAACATTGAACCGAAAACAGCTGGTTTTGTTTGCAGTTTCATCATAAACATCTAGAGTTATTTCACATCAACCTTTATTTTCTACTCCTACTATTCCTGATCAGTGCATGGCGTGTAATATTTCAATTCCACCCTTGCCTGCCTCTTCGCTATATTTCCGGTAAAGCTGTAAAAAATCTATTTGCATACCAATAACAATTGTTTTAGTTCTTCTGTTTTCCTGCCAAGGTTCTTGTACATTAGTCAACAAAGCATTTCAGTTACTCCTCACTGACCTTATCCAATTTTCTAGCTGGATTACATACGTTGTCCAACTACCACTCCAATCCACATTAAATTGTACTTCCCTTCGTTCCACACTCTAACCCTCAGTTGTGTCTTTATCCTCTACTAAATAAAGCAATCTTATATGCTACCGAGACATAAATAAGTTCATCTAACCACATTCTGCATTTAAAAATGAACTGATTTACTGGACGTACATAGTTGAACTCAGTGGCTAGAGATAATATTGATCGTTTCTCATCACCAAGCCCTTCCGCACTTTATGAATAGTACTTCTCATCATCTCATACCTCATTTTTATTCATACACTGAAAGAGAAAATAAACCAGTCTACTTCTTTCAAACCTAAGCATTGAACCAAAGTCAAATGACTACAATAAAATAATAATAATAAAAAAGATCTCTGACTCTACAGTAGACCCTTATCAAAAGCTTCTTTAGCTTACTCTAACTCCAAATGCTCAGGCAATAACGTGGCCACTTCCGTCTGTTCTCCCTAAACTTTCAAATAGTCATATTTAAAAAAAATCTTCTTTATTTATTTTGAATGATTTTAAACTAAACTGAGGAATTTGTTAACTGTCACAACCTTCATTTTAATTAGCTTTATAAAACAAGAAGCATATGAATGTAGTGAAATACAAATCCTGTGTTTGCATCTTTCAAATCAGGTTTTGTTTTTTTTTTTTCAAATTTGTGCTTGTAATACAAAAGGTAGCTGCTAAACACTTATTAACCACCGGAAGGTATGTAAAGAACACTATATGTTTCTAAAACAGATACTCACAGAAGTGTCTGGCAAGCAGACCTCAAAAACTATATCATCTCCCAACGCAACAACTGGAAGAGACCTCCTGTCTCACCACACTTGCTGCCTGCAGTCCTAGGTAACTACATCCTAAACACTTTTTCCCTGAATCACCGAAGACCAAAGATGGGCTCCCTGCACTCAGGCACATAATTTGGCGATGCCACTGTGGTGGCATCGCCTCATCAATATCACTTTCAAGGAGAGGTGGCCTTTTAGAAAGCACATCCATCATTATTGCACCAATATATTTAATGAATGCATTTCTAAAGATGCAATTTCAGTGCCTGGCTCTCCTGTCATGTTTTCATTCAGATTTTGGGGTCCAACTGTAATGCTCCTACTTTGTTCATAACTCAGACAAAACTCCCAGCAAGGAAGGCTTAGGCGCAGTCATTTTAAAGTAGTCAATCACTGGAAGTAGGGAAGAAAAAAAAGATAGGAAAGTGGGATGGCTTGTAGTGGGAAGAAATAAACCATCTATTCACAGATAACAGGATTGGAAGTCATTGTCCCTTATATTATGTTCTGTGCCGCTGCTTTGAAAGTGAATTTAACTAAAGGAGAGACAGTGTAAACAGCAGCATGATGATTTAGGGTATTTACGAAATACCAGATTTACCCTAACCCTTCAAAGCATCTTGAGTTTGCCACAGAAAAGTACAGCACGTAAGTGATAAATAGTGCTCCTGAAGGAACCTTAAACTTGTAATTCTACTTCCTTCCTGAACCTAACCACTCACTGTACATTGGTGCCTCTCTCTTGCTCCATCACTCTCCTTCTGCCACAGGGAATTCTGAGCTGTTCCACAGCATTTATAAGCTGTCAACCCATACCTACATTTTCACACCATATAGATTCAAGTTCAAGAAGAACTTGTCAAAAAACTGTCAAATGCAATTATTCTCTTTCCCATATCACTTTATTTCTCTGCCTATGCATCTACTTGCACTTCAGGTCTGCAAGGCATTTCAGCATTGCATTGACACAAAAAACATTACACAGGGCAGTTCTGTATTCTACACAGGAGGGCACAGTCGCAAGAGAAACACTGACTTTCACTCTAAATGCTGTGCCATCTCTGTTTCCTCTGATAAGATGTCCCTGTTCAAAATCTTGAAAGCCTCACTGTTTGTTTTTGTCTTAAATAAGCTGAAAAGTTTGCAAATTTGCTGGTTGCTTTCCTTTATTAACTGTAAGAGATGAACTGAGCTATTAACACGGCTTCGGGTCTTCTCTCTGCAGATGGTTGCCTCAGGGAGGACTCATCCCGAGCATTCTGTTACAGTCAGCAGAACTGTCATTGACCTGCACGGGAACAGCACTTCCCACGAAGACACCGGCTGGCCAGGCCTCTGCAGACCTGCTGCATGGCATTATGCTTTCTTCGGAAGCCTGGTGCCAAGGACTACGATCAATACTTGATCACAGATTCCAGTCAATTGGAACAAACCAATCACTTTTTATGAAAAAAGGTTCAAAAGGACTTTCCAGTGAAGCAAGAACCTTGTTTTACATTTCAGGCACAGATTTGACTGGTACTTAATTTAAGGCACCGAACCTCTGAAGGTTCACAGATAGCAGGGTGCTCTTCTACAGAAGGGGAGCAAAGCAGAGAGAAACCACGTCTGGCCCCAGCCAGCTATTTGCATTGCTGAGGGCACGTTCATTCAGACCACACAGAAATCCATAAAAATGGTAAAATTAGAGGGGAGGGATGAAGCAGGTAGAGCAATTTAAACTTGGTAATTAAAGGCAGGATAGTTCTTGAATCAGTAACTGCCTGGAATGAGAGAGCTGGCTTGTCCAAATGCTCAACAAATCACAAAAAACTTTTGAAAATGCCCCCACTCTCCTCTTCAAGATCAAGCCAAACATATTTTAGCTGCCACCACTGCAGCATATTTGAGTGGATTCTGTTGTTGATGACAAAAATGTCCCTTGCAATATCCTGCCCCTCAGACCAACCTACACTTATGGAAGTTCTGGTGGGTGCAGAGCTCTTTTGGAACAGTGATGGAGCTCCAAGGAGTTTCAGACACCCCCACCCTCCCTCCTATTTTATCCCATCAGTGGGAGATTAAAATGAGAGTTGAACTATGATATTCAGAGTTTCCTCTCAGCACGCCTGCCACTTCCAGTCTGGGATGAGCTCAAGGTACTGAGAACATAACCTTATCAAAGAAAAGATTCTTTTGTACCACTACAGAGATCTTCCTCCACATTCACCTGCGTAAGAAACTGTCAATGCCAGATCAGAAATGTGCCTCTGTGGGTACATTAGGTATTGATGAGTACAGTTATTTGATCCATAAACCTGCGATAAATAGAGCATACAGACCACGTTCTGATGCTTGAACATGCTCCACCACCGTCCCTGTTAAAATTTCCACTAGGAAATGTACCTTAAAGCCCCAAGAAATACACCCATATTTGACTTGAAGACAATGGATACAGTCCCCCCAGTGAGCACTACTGTCCCCTTGAATTGTCTAGGCAAAGGCTGACATTTTGTCTCTTTGCATTTTTGAG
>NW_010390601.1:375-6166 GCF_000710305.1 Buceros rhinoceros silvestris | reverse complement strand
TAGGGAAAGGGGCTAGGACCACAAAGACCATTACAAGGCATTATTCCTTCCCTCTGTCCAGAGCAAATTGTTTAGTACAAACCCAGTGGTCTTCAATTTTTCCTTCTTCCTACAAATACTATTCCAATAGTGATTAAAATCATCATCATCATCATGGCTTGGCTTCATGAACGAAGATCTGGGAAGGGCTTTTCCCACGCTCACTGCAAGCGATGAGTGCACCCTTCGGGGCTGCGCGGTGGGTTTTTTAGGTGAGGCGCAGCGTGTGTGGAACTGGCTCCACCCTTTACACCTGAGGTTCATCTGCCAGGGCCTAGCGAGCTTGGACGGTGACAGCGAAGTCCTCAGGTCGTAGGTTTGGTTAGAGTATCCTTCTCTTAGATGGATGAGCCTTACAAGGCTAAACGAGCTCCATCTGCCCGGGTTTGCAGTCAGAGTTGTCCTTCTCCTAGGATGGCTGCCCGAAGGCTAGTGAGCCCATCCTGCCCGTGGACACACTGTGTCTGACCCTTCAGTTGAGACCTGTCTGGCTTGGGAGACCCCACCGGAGGCACATGCCACCACCAGCAGAGCTCTCAACCTCACAAGGGCACACAAGCTCCTTCCCCACGGCAAGGGGGTGTCCGTGAAAGAGTCGCTGCTCTACCTCCGGACATCACAGACCCGGACACAGGGTGGCCATAGCCTGCCAAGAACAGGAGTCCTGGAGGGGAAGTGATTAAAATATAAAGTAACTAAACCACTAAAGTATAGTGGCTTTATTTCATTATATGTTGATACAGTAGATGGTGAACAAGACAAGTAGAAGAGTTTATCTGCATATTGATATGTCAAAAGACTCTGGCTTTTAAATGTTAAACAAACAAAAAAAAAAGGAACTGGGTCACAATAATCCATCGTATCCCATTTGTAAGCCCTACTCTGTTCTCTAAAGGTGTTCTCATGCTGCTGATCTCAAAAGAAGGCTCCACTTGAAGGCTACATTTTTTATCAATTAAATGAAAATCTGGTAATGCTAACTAGCACTTTATGGTATATTGGCAATTTCTTCCTTGAAGGGTTATTATCAATTAAGTGCAAAGTAAACACTTACTAAATTAGTTTCAATTGGATTAACAGTTGCTTAGATGCATTATATATTATAGCAGCAGCTGCTGCAGAACTTGGACAAAATAGTCTTAACACCTGTAAATTCACTGTAAATACATTCAACTTCCATTGCAATTATTTATGTTTTAACCTCTTTGTATGATTGTCTGTCTTCACCTGATGAAACTCCCCTCAAAGCTTGGGCAAGGATGAAATGAAATAGGTCCTTCTCTTTTAACTTCAAACAGAAATGACTGAAAACAGTACAAAGAAAACCACCCCAAAACAGCAACCCTGCACTCATTCCTAATAATCTGAAAATCTTACTTTTAGATTAGAAATAGATGGTTTCCATGCGTGTGTGAGTACCTTATCACACTCCTTCACAGCTGCAAAAAATGACAGCAGAACTAATTTGCTGATGTCTCAGGGAAATTATTCAATTTCTATCCAGTTCTCTTTCCTATCCTCTGCTGATGTTACCTTTACTTTTGCTCTCTTAGAACGCCTATCTTTTTCTAACTTTTTAAAGAGTCTCTGCCTTTTTCTCAGTTTTCCTTCCCATTTTCCTCTCCTCTGACATTTCATGTTTCCTCTCTTGACTCATTTTATCACACAGAGGACTGTTTCCATTTCTAATTATACCTCCAAATCTATTTGACTTAGGAACTTTTATTATTTATTAAACAAAGACCACACAACTTCTTCAGATGAAGAAATCCAACAGCACACTAGAACACAAACTGTTCTTGAGACTCACCCGGTTTCAGCTGAGCTTCCTGTACAGTAGGGTTATCAAACCTTCATCCAGACCCTCTTTGCTGGGCTCTACTTGAGCACTCAAGGGAAACAGCAGAATTGAAATAGAAAAACAGAGCTTCAAATGCCTGCTGATGACAGTGCAAACAGCAAGAGCCCAAAAGAACATTACAGTCAGGAAAAACAGGACCAAAAAATAAAATGAGAAGGTACTGCGAAAGGTAAGCATGAGAAATATTCCAATTTGCAGAGCTCTCCCAACCCGGCTGTAGTTAAAGCTGTCAGAACTTAAGTCCTTTCATTACCCCCCACCCCATCAGTAATGGTATTTCTCTGCCACTGATGGTGTTCTTTCAAAAATTACATCCTAAGTTAAATTTCCTCCTGGTATATGTGAATGCAACTTCTACCAATTTGCACTATTTCTGAGTGCAGCTATTAAAAACCCCTTCTATTTTGCATGTTTTTGACCACATCGAAACTCAGTAAGGAAAACAACTGCTTGTGGTCCAAAGGCTTCACTTGACTTTTCCTGTTGGATTCCACCTCTGTGGAGTTCATAACAAAACTCGAAATAACCTTACACTTCCGTGAATAAGTTAATTACCAGGCAAATTCAAATCTGACAGCTTTAGCTCATCCTTTGTTTCGCTGACAAGTTACAAAAGCATTTAACTTTTCTACTCGAACAACACACATCATTTTTTCTTCCTTTTCCATTTGGAGGAGTGAAGAGCATCTCTTCATGGAGATGCTCTATCTCCATGCATACAAACAGACCAAATCTGACCTTCCTGCATCTGGATTGTTATCCTTTAGGTTTCATAAGTGAAGTGTAAGCACCATGAGGGCAACTTCATTATAAGTAAAGATGTAGCAGCCCTAAATCATGCATCCCGATTTATTGTGCATTTTTAAGTTCATAGTTGTGCCAAAGATCAAGAAGCAAAGTATATGGTGGCCTTGGTGAATCTGTCCCTGGAGCTTGGAGATTAGGGAGAATGACCCTGAATAGCCCACACGCTCTTTTTAGGGCAAGGGAACACACTCACCAAAATGCTCACTAAAGGTCCCTGAAAGCATGTCAGAAGCTTTTCTCCTCCCCCTTTCCAGCCCACCAGCAAACCCTCCTTCTTTGAAATGAGCAACAGACTGCATCTTTTCACTCTGCTGCTGAAACAGGAGCTGCCTGCTCTCTGACAAGATGCGTAACAGAAACATTTGCAGAGGCTGCCAAGCTGCCTCTTAAAATATTTCAAAATTGTAGTATCAGGATTTTGGGGATCTTTTTCTTCGTTAATGATCAGGTTTGTGTTCCTGCTGTTGGCCAGAGTTGTGCTTTGGACAGCTAATGTGTTTATCCACAACAGAACCAAGCTTACAAATGCCACAGGCCATTTGGGCTGAACTTCAGTTTGCAGCAACATTTGATGAGCCGCGAGGACGCAGGTTCTGCAGCTTATTTGGAACTGTTCTAATTAGCAGTCCATAGGCATGGACACTGAGCCTTGCTCTCCAGGAACAATTTTCTCTTCAATTCTCTAAAAAGAAAAGATATAAATCCCACTTACATCTAAAAAGACCTATCAACAGAGTCTTCAACTACTAGTACCATATTAAAGCTGTCTCTTTTGTGTGAAGAGGGTTAATCAAAAAATAACTCAGTTCAATTTCCTTCTCCAGATTAAGCTGTCATTGTTTAAAACACCTTTTTTGTTCCTTGCACTGGAAATGAAGTTAATTCAGTACGTTCCTACTTCTTAAGCTATTCTGTTCTTTTCTCCATCACAGGCTGACAGACCAGAGTAATGACTTCTTTCAGAGATTAACACCAGATAAAATTTTTTTAAACTCTTGGAAGTAACTCAAATGTCTATTGCAATATAGATTCTACCCTTTCCCCTCCTCAGGCCATGAATGAAAGGAGAAATAAACATAATACTGCAACATAATATTAAACTGAAATTGGATGCAAGACTGAAATACCACCAGCATCATTTTTGTTATATGGTGCACTGTTTTCTTGCATATTCTACTGTCATGAAGTTGAGCTTCAGCTAAGGCACTGGTGAGAAGAAAGAAAACAACTTGTAACCTGCAAACTGTTGTTTCAAACCTAAGCAAAAGAAAGACAAACCACCTCTAATAAAAGTTTGATCTCTTACTTTCTACATGCTGTCTCCCAAAGCTACACAACAAGCAGCCAAATACTGCAAAGGAAAATAGAGTAACACTTATTTAAGGAATGACAACTTGGTCAAATCGCATTCTCTGTCCTACCAGAGAAATTAGGGCCTGACTCAGGTCCTAATAACTGCAGGCAGTGACTTTCAATGACCTCAAAACTCGCTGAATCTCAGTGATATTATATTGACCTTACAACACAAGTAGGACGTAGCTATTTCTTCAGGTTCAAATGTAGCAATGCACAACTTCAGGAGACAACACAAAGAACATACATTTATTTGAAAAGATGCAGGACTCTATAAAGGAATTTGATTTGTTTTTTTTTTTTTCTTCTCCCGACAGCGCCTGTCAATTCACAGCAATGAAGATATTACCTGTAAAGTTTAAAAAAGCTGTACCTGGTAACCAGCTTTTTTTTTTTTCTCCCCCCCCCCCCCCCCCCAATCTCATCTGCATTTAAACAGATCTGTTTTTTTCTGGAAACTGCTACACTTAGTGAAAGTGTAAAGAGTGATAGTAAGAACTGGACAGAGATGTTTTCTCGATTTTGTTTTTCACTGACACATGAGAACAGCACTGTGCAAAGGCCAGAGCCCCGAAAAACTTCACTGTATGGAAGACTCTTTTCTGCAGGACTTCTGATCCATTATAACAACACAGCAGGGCACAAAACATCCCTACAGGCTGCACATCAATTTAAGTCAGAAGTTAGATAGCATATGCAATATTCCACCGGTTTAGCTGAGCACACACACCCCTGTGTACCTACAAGACTGCTAGGCAGAATCATACTAGTACAATAAGAGCGGGACTGAAGAGGTGGTTAAAGTACGTTCATCTCCTCTTTACCACAATATAAACATTCAGAAGAATCAAACGTGACTATCAAAAGTCAAGCTCAGAACCAAACTAAAATCCAAAAGATGGATTTTCTACACATAAACAAACTGAGGAACATACTGCCACAGGTTTTTTGTGGATAACTTGCAGTTTTACCTACAGAGTTTGAAGAAAAGTGCGTAGACTCATTTTGGGAAAAAATAAATCAATCTATGAAGTGATTGAACACATAAATCCCACCTCTGACTTCGGAAATCTTTAAGCCATATATCACTGGGAGGTGAAAATGTATATCAAAGAAACCTCACTGTTTATGCATACTCTTTCAAAGTTATTCTGTACTGGCCCAGCTGGGACCAGACACTGGCTGAGTGAACCTCTGGTCCAACCTAGTGTGAACGTCTGTCACATTCACCTTTACAAAAGGGCCACCGAGAACAGTATCTCTTACGAATTTATAACACTTCTGGAACATTATGATATTAATTCCATCTGGCATGAATAAGAAATGCACACAACCCAAACCGCCCACACATGTCCCTTGGAAACACAATCTTGACAAGACCTCTGACATAACTATTCAAGAACAGAACCATTTTATCAAAGCTCCCACTGAAAAATTACACGACTATGACATGCAGAAAGCTTCCAGTTCAAAGTGCTAAACTGATTGCATACACAGTCATATACAATTTGAACTACTAATAACTAACCCAGCCCTATGAATGATTTAATTTTTCCTTGATGAACCTCTATCCATAGTAAGACACTGAGGTTCTTTCACTGAATGTACATCATTTAAAACAATTTACAACTTATAACTTGGTTGTAAGTCCTGGTGGTGCTGGGCACCCTCAGTACATCAGAAGCTGAAGAGAGGGAGGCACAGCACTTTTTATAGTTGTCAGAGATGTCT
>NW_010390601.1:0-239 GCF_000710305.1 Buceros rhinoceros silvestris | reverse complement strand
AAAACAAGGGGCTGCTTGAAAGTTCAAGGGATGACTGTCAAGTAGTAGTAACCTGTTCAACAGCAAAACTGAACTGTTTGAGATCCACCTACACAACTTTTCAGCTCCTTCTGAAACCTTAAAACCTCTCACAAAGGAATCCAGCCCTAAAATAAACAGTGTTTTCTTAGAAAACTATTCAGTCTAACAAGAATTTTTAAATCAAAATTCTTAATATTTAAATAATTAAATATTAACTA
>NW_010390600.1:0-203 GCF_000710305.1 Buceros rhinoceros silvestris | reverse complement strand
TGTACCTCATCGTGTCACTGATTTTGAAGTCCTGGAGCTAGAGCTGAATGAACAGTAAAAGCAGGTTAAATCATTAACCAGTTGGGGGGGGAGCAGCTGTAAAAGGAACAGAGGAAGAAGGCCAGATTATTATTTTTTGTTTCTTTCGTTTTGTTTTGTTTTCCCTTGTCTCGTCTTCGCCTGCCGTGCCCCGATCACAAGAC
>NW_010390599.1:4295-4633 GCF_000710305.1 Buceros rhinoceros silvestris | reverse complement strand
TGTGCTCCAGGGAGGCGAAACGCAGCGCGCTGTTCTGGAGGGGGTTGGGGCAAATCTTTCCCCTGCAGGGCTGAAGGGCTGGGGCAGAACCGGGGGTGCGAGCGGCTGTCAGCGGAGAGCGCAGCGCTCCTTCCACTTCTGCTCCCTCGCCTTGGTAAGCGAGAGGTGGCTCCCTGCTTGCCGAGTAAAGCAGAATCTGTATCAGATTTCTGGCGAAATTGCTCTGAAATCGGGGCGTCTCTGGCATCTGCGGCGCCTGGGGAGCGGGGGTGGATTTACAGCCTGGCGACTGCCATCACGACTGGAGCTGCGGTGTTTCTCGGTCTGTCTTTTGGCTT
>NW_010390599.1:0-4115 GCF_000710305.1 Buceros rhinoceros silvestris | reverse complement strand
GGTGAGGTCTGGGGTGGAGCGACGTGCTCAGGTTCACCGAGGGCTGCTCAGGGTGATTCTGAAGGACGGGTTTTCATTCGAAGGCTGTAGGAAGCTTTTGTGGCTTTAAACATTGAGAAACCCACTGGGGGTCTGTGGGGATTCTCAGGCTCTTGCTTGGGGTGAGAACAGAAAACGTAAGTTCTGAGAGTCCCGAGGGTGAGGGAGGAGGATGCTGGTGGCTTTAAGCTGTTGGTGGAAGGGTCCTCCTGCACGGCCTTTTGCATAATAGGAAAGTTTTAAACAAAACTGTGTGGAAAAGAGAAAGAACGTGAACCATCTGTGTTCAATACTCCGAACCATGGGCAGACTGACCGCGGGTACTCGGCCCTTTTAAACGAAGGGGGGCAAAGCTTATGGTCCACCCGAGCATTCTGTACCCCGAGATTGGTACCAGAAACGACTTGTGGCAGTTCTGCTCTAGAACCTGGGGACAGTTTTCCTTGGTGTTGAAAATCCGCTGTAAGTCCTGGCGGTGTGAGCAGGCCGTGGCAGAGGGCGGGAGAACCAGCCACGAAAATAAGTTGGAACTTATTAATGCGTTCAGGCTTGCTGGAAAAATAAGTTGGAATTTATTGTAAGTGTTCAAACCGCAGCTTGGGTTCCGTGTGGTGCCGTCCTGGGCCTTCTGTCCTGCCCCAACACGCCGCATGGGCAAAGCGGGTCCCCTCGGACCTACGGGAGGTGGGTGAAGCACTTCTCCGTTCCCAGTAAGAGGAGCCTGCAGCCCCCTCCTGCTGCCTGGCCGTGAGGGCGAGCGGAGCCACCGCACAGGTTCTGGGCTTATTTACCTGCAAACAGCCTGATCTGGGAGGAGGGCTCCACTGAAAGCTTCCCTTGTGCCAATTTAAACCAGTTTTGTGTTGTGACACATCTCCTGGGTAGGAGAGAAAGCAAACAGCAGCCCCCCCCCACCCCGGGAGGAACCTTGAGGAGGGATTAAAGACAGAAAAGGGGCTTGTCTGGTGTTTCTTGACAGGTTTTCACGTTAACTGGGGTTGTTTGGACACTCCTAGCGCTGCCGGGGCATGCAGGTGATCGATCCGCTTCCCTTCGAGCGTTTACTGCTGCGGAAGGACCACTTTGAACCCTGGGGACGGAAGGGGCTCGTCTCCTCTGTTTTTTCAGTTAATTTCTGGAATGCTCCTTGGAGAAGGGTCCCCTGGGGATGAAAGCGCTGAGCTGGCGTTGCATGGGGAGTTCAAACAACCGGAAAAAACCTCCTCACGGGATAAATCCCTGCCCCACCACAGAGGCGGGAACCGAGACACGGGGAAGCCCAACGGCACGTGCGCCGGGCAGAGCGAAGCGCAGCAGCGGTTCAAGGAGGAGCTCACTGGTTTATCTCCACGGCTTTTGTCCCCTCTGCGCTCCCTCGGCTGTGCGGGGAGCTCACGAACGGTTAAGTTTAAATTAAATCTGGCTCTGCGAAAACGTGCTGGCGGAGCCTGGAGAACAACCATATGCTGGAACACTCCCCGCAGCAAGAGCCAGCGGTTTGGCTGCGCTTCCTGCAGCCCCTGGCTGCTGCGGAGCAACGGACGAGGAGCTGCAGCAGCCCCCGCTCGTAAATCACAGCTCGGGATATTTCCTGAGACCTGATTTCTGAAGCTGATCCGTGCCAGGATGCCGGGGGCTGCGACTGAGCCCTTCCCGGGAGAGCGGGGCTGGGCGCTGCGAGGGTGATGGTCCCTTCGCCCGTGCTGGTCGGGGTCCAGCTGCCAGCTCCGCTGTGGCCGCGTTGGCAGGTTTGGGTTCGTTAGCACCGAGGGTCTGTCGTTTCGGTAATTAGCTCGGTAAGGCGAGCGGGCGTTGTTCTGGGCAGTGCTGGAACCGGGACAGCGCTGGCTGCAGCAGCGACCCGCCAGAACCCACCCAGCCCCCCGGGAACGGGCGACCGGGGTGCTCGGTGCCCTGTCTGGCTTTTAAAAAACACCAGATTCAAACCGAACATGAACGTTTGTCCTGATGAACACCGAGTATGTTCGGGGCTCGTGGCAGTGCTGGGAGCAGCCTGACACGGTGCGGGGCTGGATTCTGGGGGGCTGAGTCAGAGCGGAGCATCCCGAGAGCTGGTTGCGGCTTTGACCAACAGCTTCCCGTGGGTTCCGTTGTGAAACGGGTGTGTCGGGTGTAACGTCCCCGGTGTCCCTAGAGCCAGTGACCCCGTTAGCAGGTCTGTGGCTCTTGGGAAGGAGCACGCGGCCAGGCTGATGCTCTCCCTCGGGGCGCAGGGCACAGTAGTACCAGTTTACCTCACACAGCTCGAGAGGTTTTATTGTGTTCTACTGGTGAAAGGGCGCGTTGTCCCACGAGAGGGGAACGGTTCCGAGCAGGAAGCTGAAGCACGAGGTGAAGCGGTTTCATCGTGGGATGCGAGTCCAGGCCCCTTAGAAACAGCAAAGGCTCGTATGGGGCCTCCAAAAACAAACAGAGCCGCCCTCCCTCCCCCACAGCCCCCTTGCAGAGCTGGTTCGCAGAGGAGCGGCCCCGTGTCACTTCCTTCCCCTGTCCCCAAGCGGAAATTCCTCTCCCTAATAAAACGATGATCTGCCGCACTCCAGCAACTCGCCTCTGCCCAGCCCGAGGTGCTTCGCTGCGGGTGGAAGAGCCGCAGGCGCTGGGGAAAGGGGGTGAATCGAATCTCCGGACCCGCGGTACTGGCTCGGGGCCGTGTTCCGCTGAACATAGACCTTGGTGCCAGCCCTGTCCACAGCTCGGGACTGCTCCTGGGACCAAGGGCAGGGTCTCAGAGGTGTCCCCACCACCGGCGAGGGAGGAGGTGGGGAGGGTCCATGGGCGTGGGGAAAAGCCTCCATGTATTTTACGAGCGTCACATCAGCTGGCTTGGCTTTACGGCACAGGGACCGAGCTCCCGGCAGAGCCTTCGCTCATGAGAACCTCAGCTCGTCTTCTGTCCTAAAATCAGATCTGGGGTCAGGCTGCGCTCGCTCACGCCGGTGTCTGGGGCTGGTGGTATGGGCCCCTCCAGCGGCCAAGCATTGAGCTGGGTGTGTTCTAGCGGCCCCTGGGAAACGCTCTGGGCTGGCGAGGAGGAACCGTGGCCAGCGCAGCGATCTTCCTGTGGTTGAGGAGGTTTGGGTTTTGTAGAAGAAATAGCGGAAGTTTTGGAGCGTGTTTTCTGCGAGCTGGAGCAGCTGCTCCGGGCCAGCCGCTCCACCGAGGTGCTGGGGCTGCTGCTGCAGGCAAAGCACCGTCCGGCTTGAGAGTCAGCGGCTGCTGGGGTGAAAT
This sequence comes from Buceros rhinoceros silvestris, assembly GCF_000710305.1. Classification (NCBI taxonomy): domain Eukaryota; kingdom Metazoa; phylum Chordata; class Aves; order Bucerotiformes; family Bucerotidae; genus Buceros; species Buceros rhinoceros. Next base: position 824 of record NW_010390599.1, on the reverse strand, counting down.
CTGGCTGCAGGAAAGCTCGTGAGCCCAGCGGTGTCTGTGACGGTGAGAACAGGGGCCTTGTCACTGGTTTGAAAACTCCCGCTCTGCACTTTTTAGAGCGTTGATCAGGGTTCCTGCTGCTCCTGCAATGTCCCTTCCTGTCGAACCCAAGGTTTCAGCTGCCAGCGGCTGTGCCGTGGTGCTGGATGGAGACAGGGTCGGTTCTTCCCCGCAGTGACATTCATTGGCTCTGGAGGCATGGAGGAGCGTGGGCAGGGACTGGTCATCCTGCCTGTGGTGCCCAGTACATCGAAAAACATGAACAATGGTGGTTTTCAAGGTGCTCTACAGTGTCTTGGTTCGTTCTTGATGTCTCAGACTGGGAAATAAACCCCTTGCGTCAATGACGTCGGGCGAACTTGCGGCTCTCCTCCCCTCCGCACGCTCGCGCGGCCGGCACAGGAGAAGGGGCTCAGCCCGGCGGTGAGCGTGCCAGGCTCCTCCTTCCTCTGAGCAGGAGACACATCTTTAATTTAGATCGGAGCTGTGGGGCTTAGGGAAGCAGCATGTGCTCGAGGCTGGAAACAGAAACGGACCCTCAGCGCAGGCTCTGGGGAGGCGGGAGCTGGAAGGGCCTGGAGGACACGCACTGCGCAGAATCCGTCCCCAGCAGATGCTGAAGTCGCTGTAATGGAGCCGTGTGTGGAAAACACCCTCTGAACTAGAGGGGCTCTGACCTGACACGGGTTCCTTTTTCCTGCTCTCCTGTTTAGAAATGGCATCAGATGTTTCCTCGCTGGGCACAGCCGTCGGCTCCGGGACCCCCGGCCCGGGCACACAAGCTG
>NW_010390598.1:0-624 GCF_000710305.1 Buceros rhinoceros silvestris | reverse complement strand
CGCGGGGCCCTTCTCCCAGACCCCCAAACTGGGGGCTCTGCTCTTTGTCTGCATTGTGGGGAGGGAGAGCCGGAGTTCTCGGCATCCCTTCCCCCCTCAGCCCTGCTGCAGAGCTGGTACATCCCTCTGCCACCCCCCTCTTCTCCTCTTCAGCAGCTGGAGCCTCCTGCTGCCAGGTTGGGGGACGAGTTTTGTGGGGGAGATGCGTGGGGCGGCTCTGAGCTCCCTGCCTGACCCAGATGTTGGCATCACGGTTTGCGCTCTTGCTTGCATCCACCGTGCAGATTTGGGTGGAATGGTGAGGGCAGGTTTATTTTATTTTATTATTTCCTTTCTGACGAGAGGGAATTGCAGGTTCAGAGGCTTTTTCTATTAAAAATCTGGGTGGCTTCTTCCCCTCCCCCCTTCTGTGCTGGTGCAAATTGTGCCCAGCTGACGTGGGGGTGGGGAAGCTGGGAGAGACGCTCTGCTCCACGGCAGGAGCTGCGGATGAGCCGAGGTAAAGTCTGAAAGTGCCGGCAAGGGGAGCGTGTGCGAGCAGGAGGCCTGTGAGGGCCAGCGCGGCTGGAGCTGCTCTTCTGCAAGGGCCTTGTGCGGAATTTGGGCGAGGGGTCCCGGCTGTGG
>NW_010390597.1:2937-3558 GCF_000710305.1 Buceros rhinoceros silvestris | reverse complement strand
GGACACACCCCGGCTCCAGGCAGCCACCACGACTCAGGCCAAGGCATCCCACCGCTCCACGGGCTCACTGCGGCTCAGGGTCACATTTGCTGCCAGCCAGGAGCCACATGGACGGTGCCCCCCCGTGGCCCCATGCCCCCCTGCAAACCTCAGAATTTGCTTTCAGAATTGGCTCAGACATGGCGCTGCCCAGACCTTGTGCGTGTTTTTATACCCACCTGGTGGAAGGAGAGACCCTGAACCACGGCTCCTTTCTCAGGATCCTCCCAGATGGCCAGAGGGCCCTTGGGCTCCAGCAGGTCGTGGATCTGCTCGTTGTACACCTGGAACAGCAGAAGTGGTGTTAACGCCGAACAGGGAGAGGAGTTTGTAGCCCAGGGTCACCCCTAACATCACCTCCAGCACCTCCCGACACTGAGAGCAGCTGACGGGGCTCTACCAGCGGAGAGCAGCTCAGGAGGCTTCACCAGCAAGAGGCTGCACTGCTGCTCCTTGCAGGCCCTCGCCACCACGTGGACCACGGCCAGGAAAACCCCCCAGCTCCACATGGGAGAAACCAGCAGCACCCATTCACTGAACTGGGCGAGCGAGCCGGCTTCCAGGCTGGGGCTACCCTGGGGA
>NW_010390597.1:2488-2813 GCF_000710305.1 Buceros rhinoceros silvestris | reverse complement strand
CCCTGGGGACACACGGCGCAGCGGGTACCCCAGGCTTGGCACCGCAGGGTCCGGAGCAGCCCCAAACCTCAGCGACAGGGTGGCCAGAGGAGCCAGGGCTGGCCCCAGCGTTACCTCCTGGTAGGAGACGAGGACCTCGCAGCTCTTCTCCTCCTTCCTGGCCTCGATCCTCTTGTACAGCTCCATCATGGTGAGGTACATGATGCCAGGGCTCTTCTCCGAGCCCAGCATGGTGTAGGTTTTTCCGGCTCCTGTCGCGCCGTAGGCAAACACTGGGAGGAGAACGGGAGGACGGTTACAGCGGACGTTAATTAACGGGAGCAAC
>NW_010390597.1:1234-2340 GCF_000710305.1 Buceros rhinoceros silvestris | reverse complement strand
TAATTAACGGGAGCAGCATACCGGCCGCTCCTCGCTGGAGAGGAGAGCGAGCTTCCCGCAGCAGCCCTGCGGCCGGGGTCGCTCGCAGGTTCTTGGAGACGAGGCAGAGCTAATTACCCTCCACGCTGTCCTTCAGCACAGTTTTCCCCCTCATTTCAGCCTCTCTAATTTAGCGGAGACACAAGTCCCAAACCGTCACCCACTTCGACGCTCCAGTCACCCCTGAACCTTCCCCGTACCTTTTTTTCTTGGAGACGAGGAAGAGCTAATTACCCTCCACGCTGTCCTTCAGCACAGTTTTCACCCTCATTTCAGCCTCTCTAATTTAGCGGAGACACAAGTCCCAAACCGTCACCCACTTCGACGCTCCAGTCACCCCTGAACCTTCCCCGTAACGAGCCGAGCAGCCCTGCTCCCCCGTCTCTCACCACAAGCTGTTTCTTCTTCTAATTCATCTCATTCCCCCCCATCTTTCAACACCCTCTTTGAAGCATCACCATCAGAGCAGGACACCCTCATCCAGAGAGCCTCAGCCCCATTAGCAGCACTCGGCAGCGCCTCACGACTCTCATCTGAGGCTCCTGGCGTTATTTTATGCAGATAGAGACATGAGACGTGCCTGCCAGGTGGGCACGGTGACAGAGGCAGCCTGCAGCAGCTCGCAAGCACGCCGGAGAGCCAGGAATAGCATCTGCCGGTCCCAGTGCCCGGCCTGGCACATGATGAGACAGGAGAGCGGTCGCTCGGTGCTGCCTCGCAGAAGTGAAGTGCTTGTTAAGGCGCTCGTCTGCTGACAGCCCGTGAACGACACCGGGCTCTGGCAGCAGGCGAGGAGCCCCCTCAGCCCCGGCTCCAAAGAGCCCCCAGTCAGGGAGATGCTCACAGTGGGCACAGCAAGCCCTAAAGCACCCCAAGACCTGTCTGCTTTGCCCCAGATCCCGCTCCGAAACCCAGCCTCCTCCCAGAGCTCTGCCCATCGCAGCAGTTCAGGCTGGGAAGGTGCTCTTTGTACCCCAGATCCACCAGATTTCTTCTCATCCCAGGAGAGGGGAAAGTGAGTGACCCTCATCCCTCCACATGCCCGGAAAGCGCCCGCCCAGCCTCAT
>NW_010390597.1:659-1042 GCF_000710305.1 Buceros rhinoceros silvestris | reverse complement strand
GAGTGCCGAGCACCGCCGCGGCCTGATGAGGCTCCCCCCAGAAGGAGCAGACCCAGCTCCCTCAGTCCTTCCTAGGCCAGGCTCTCCAGCCCTCAGACCACCCCCGCCGTCCGGGAACTCTCCGCTCTGGACCTGTGGGGATCAGAGCTGGACACAGCACTGGCTGGGACGATCCCATCTCCACCGGAGCTGGAAACACCCCGGCAGACACAGCCCCAGCCGCGGTTCACTGCTGGCTCCCGTCCGGGGCCTTGTCCACCAGGCCCCCCAGTTCCCTCCCTGCCAGGCGACTCCCCAGCCGCACTGACCCCTGCCGGCACTGGGCTCCTGGGTGATGCCAAAACTTTGCACCTGCCTGCGTTAGCTCTTACTCACCTGCAAGT
>NW_010390597.1:0-250 GCF_000710305.1 Buceros rhinoceros silvestris | reverse complement strand
TTGACCAGGGGTGTTTTAGCCATTGAGGACACTGTCCAGGATGTCGCGGGTGGTGTGCTGGAACACCTCCTCCTGCGTGGCCTCTTCACCAAAAACCCGGTCGAAGACAAACTTGAACTCCTTGCCCTGGGGCTTGGGCCCGTGGAAGGGGTTGCTGTGCTCCTCGGGGTTGAAGACCAGGAGGTGCTGGTCGACAACTTGGAGAATGGGTTTCAGGGCCCGCTCAGAGGGTGTGGGGGGCCGCACGCGC
>NW_010390596.1:116096-119652 GCF_000710305.1 Buceros rhinoceros silvestris | reverse complement strand
GGGCAGCCGCGGCGGCGTGCTCTCTCGTCCTCCTCCTGGCCCTGCTGGGGCTGCGGGCAAAGGTACGTACCTGGGCACCGCGCGTCCTCCCGGGCCGCAGCCCCCCGCGGGAGGGGAGGGAGGGAGAGACAGGGGGAACTTCAGCCAGCCCCGAGTGGGCTCTCGGGTCCGCCGTGCAGAGCGAGTTGTAGGAATTTTGCCGCTTTTCTGGGAAACGCGGCTCCCGCCGCGATTGCGGGTGGTGGCTTTTAAGAAAACCCGAACCTTCAGCGGTGTACAAGGCGCTTTTGCAAAGCTCCTGCAGCGAGACGGCAGTTACTGCTGCTAACTTTTCTGTGGAGATGGCAAACGCTGAAGTTCTCCTTGCAGCAAGACTTAATTCCCTGGGAATAAAAATTGCAATTTCTGCAAACCCCTTCTTTCGAAAATACTTTTGTTTTTTTAATTTCTTCTTTTGTTTTCCTCTCTCTGTTTTTTTAAACCGGGGCTAATTGCGGTACCCCTGGGGTTCCTAATGAGCAAGGTCTGAATCTCAGCTGGGCAGCCTTGAGCGGGGAGGCTGTTTTCCCTGTCTCAGCTGCACCTCGGAGAAGACAGAGGCTTTGCATTTCCAGGGTGGTTTAGCTACATCGTTTTGTTGGGTTTGCCCTCGCATAAGCACTCTAGGTTTGGTTTACTTTTATTTCCTAACGATTTAGAAGCTTGCCTCACAGAGTGTTTTTTGGAGTTTGCACTTGAGGTTCTTTTTTAGCATTAAAGCTATTATTTGCTTAGTATGATTTATGAGCCTTTCTCTTGGATAGGGAGAGCTTGGAGTGGTTGCTCTTGTTTTTTTAATATTACGCATGTGCTTCTTGAAAGCACTTAAAATTGCTTTCTTCTGTCTGCAGAGTTGTTGTAGATTGTGCTTTGGGGGAAAAAAGTGAGGTAACTGTCTGTTTCTTGTTTCTTTTTTTTTGTTTTGTTTTTTTTTTCTCCTCCGCTTCTTTCTTGGGATTAACAGGTGACTTTAGCGTCAGGACAGTTCGAGCTGGAGATCTTATCCATGCAAAATGTGAATGGTGAACTGCAAAATGGCAATTGCTGTGATGGCACCCGAAACCCAGGAGACAGAAAATGCACCAGAGATGAGTGTGATACCTATTTTAAAGTTTGCCTGAAGGAGTACCAATCGCGGGTCACTGCTGGTGGTCCTTGCAGCTTTGGATCCAAATCCACTCCCGTCATCGGAGGAAATACCTTCAATTTAAAGTACAACCGGAATAATGAGAAGAACCGGATTGTTATCCCTTTCAGCTTCGCCTGGCCGGTGAGTTGGGTGGCCTCCTCTGGCTCTGCATCTGGTGAACAGTCCCGCTTGAGATGGCCATAGTCTCATGCAGGGGGAAAGGGACCAGGATTGGGGAGGGAACGGGCATCTTGGCAAGAGCTTCGGGAACCCACAGCACAGAAATGAGTAAAATGTGGTGGTGTTTTTGTTTTTGTTCCCTGGGGCTCACAATGCGTAGCCTGTTAAATTTGAAAGTCAGATGTGCAGTGAGGGGGATCTAAATGGGTCAGGGAAGTAAACCCAGTATCTCTGCACTTTACAGCCTGAATAAGTCTCTTGAGACTTAGAAGGTCAGAAGTTCATTTTTTTTTTTGTTTGTTTCCTAACCAGTGAAGTCTTGGGCTTAATCCAAAAGAGCAGTGGGTTAGGGGCTGTAGAGGGATCCCGTGTGAAAAGTGTGTGTCATAGCTGGCCTTCTTCCCCAGAGTGTGGTTGGGAAGGCTTCCTGCTTCTCCCAAGGGGAAATCTCACTGCACTGCTTGGTGTTGATGGGAGCTGCTGTTGCAGCTCTTGATGAACTAGTTGCCAGTTTCCCTGGGAAGCTCGCTATGGTTTGGTACTTGTGGACTGGAGAGGCTAAAGTCTGAGAAAAGCCTGGCCTTAGCTTTTGGTCCATTTCACCCACTCCTCCCCACAGCACACCTCTTCCTGGCTACTTGCCTCTGCAGTCCATAGATTCTGGCTTCCCTCTAGTTGTGTGCAAAACTCAATGGCTTGAGGAGGTGGGGCTCTTTGCCAGGCGCTTTCCCAGTGTTGTCTGCTCTAGCAAATACTGGTCAGCCTTGTAGAGTGGTGAGATGGAGGACAGGCAACCCCTTCATTAGCTGAAGCCTCCTTTGTTGTTGTCATGTAAAGAACACTTAAACTTCAGTGCTGCTCGTTTCTTCTGGGGCGCTCAAGGCAGTTGAAGCTTTGATACGGTCAGCTAGGCAGAGGAGTGCTCTACTCGCTGCATGGAAACTGAGGACCATCTGTCTGAAGTGACCATCGCCCAGGACAGGCACACAAATGCAGGGCTGTTTCTGGATGTAGAAGACTGCCATGGCCTTGGATGGCATTAGGTTCGTGGGTTTGTGCCCAGCAGTGCTGTGCGCAGGCAAGCCAAAACTGAGGGTGACTGATCTGGGGGGCTCTTAAGCACACACAACAGTCTGTCTTCTGAGGTGGTGGTCTGGGACGCTGTGGTATGAAAGCTGAAAACTCCCAAATTTATGCTCCGAAAACTTAGATTTAGAGATCACCTAGGAAACAAAACTGTTTTCCCCCCTCCCCTTCTCCAAAGGTGCTGAGCAGACAAGTTCCCACCAACTGCCCTGGGATATGTTGATGCTCAGCAGTTTTGAAAATCCAGTCATCCTAACCTAGATGCCTAAGGTCATTTTTGCGAGGGGAGGAGGGCTCTTACGTGCATGCAGGGGAGGGGTGAATCCTGTTTCCTATCCGCTCTGGGCAAGGTGGAAACATGCACTGACTTTCCGCTTCCTTCAAAGCTTGGCCTTTCCTAGTCAGATAAGGACTGGTTGCTGGGAGGGCCCGGACGTTTTTTGGGGAAAACCCGCCCCAAAAGCATTCCTTCTCCAGTTGCAGCGTAGACACCCACTTTGTGCTGCTGCTGCCAAGTGCTGCAGGCAGCCATGTGTTCTTGAAATGTCCTGTGCTGCCTCCTACCTGCCTCCTCTGTCAGTTGTGACTGCCGGAGTATTGAGGGCTGGAGAGGCACAAGGGTGAAATCAAATCTGCGTTTTTAAGGAGATGGTATTACAAAGTACAATAGCAGAATTAACAAAAGTATTCTCTGTTGGAAAGACAAGTCCTTCCTTTCTTTCTTTTTTTTCTAACATGAAATGAGATAAAACTGTTATCAAATATACCATCAAAGGGATAAAGGACTTTGTAAAAATCTGAGGTATTTGAAGCTCTGCCAATAGCTGCTGTGCTTCTGAGGCAGATTCTGACTTTTTTCAGAAAAGTCAGGTTCATCAAGGTTTGTATTTGTTTTTAGCTAGCCCCCTATGCTGCTTCCAGTAATCTGAGTGCCTTGAATCTGAAGATAGGTATATAAAAATGATATAAAAATTGAACATGTTCCTTCTAACGACCTTTCCCTTCATAGGCTTGGGAAGGGAAATCTGTGCATAAAGGTTGGGTTTAGGGGGGTGGGGACCCTGGGAGTAGTTTCTTAAGCTTGCCTGCATCTTAGTAAAAGAAATGCTTCTATTGTCCTGC
>NW_010390596.1:109812-115994 GCF_000710305.1 Buceros rhinoceros silvestris | reverse complement strand
ATCTAATTGAGTGCTGGAATCCTAGAGCCACAGCAGCAAAACTCCAGTGCAGCCTTTGAAATGTGTAAAACTCACAACTTCAGACGCTCTGGTTCCTAAGACTGGAATTTTTGGAATAAACTCTTGCATATTCCCATGCAGAAATGCACTTTTTGAAACTGGGATGGTAGTCTGTTTGCAATTATCAAGCCTGCCTCCCAGCTTTAACTTCCATGGGACACAGCTTTTCTGCTAGCCATTGTGACTTTCAAATGGCATTTGAACAAAAGAATATCTAATGTGGCAAAGCTCCTATTTGTGTAGACAATTTTAGTAAAAGTAATTTTAGGCACTTTGAAAGCTCTACAGATGAAGTAGTAAATTTAATTAGTCAACTCCAAAATGATGCTGAAATTTCAGAACTTAAAATGTGTTTAGACGGATGAATGCTGTTGACTGTAGTAAAAGCTTGAGACTAGCTTTGCGTTTACTGACGTGGCTGATCATGAGAGTTGTCTTTGAATACATCCGACTGAAAGTTACAGCAAAGGAAACAGGAGCTAGACTGAAATGTTAATCATATCGCACCTGAAAATTCATGTTCATCTCTGAATATGTATTGTTTGTGTTCTGCTGTCTGAGGGAGGCTTTTCTGGGATGTTCCAGCTTGGGTCTGTAACATTAAGAAGCCTTGTTGCCTTGACTACTTTAAAAAGAAATTGAATTGGAAAAATCTCTTCCCATGTCAAGGTGCCCCCTTATGCTGTTTGTGAAAATAGTTATATTGCATTAAAGGACTTTATTCATCACGCAGCAGAGAAGAGAATGGTGTGCGCTGAATGTATTGTTAGATTTGGCTTGTAGTTGTAATGTAGATTTGAAGTGTCAGGGTCTTATTAATAACTTATGTGGTTTGCTCTTGTCAGTTTTGATATGTACCCCTGTGAGTAATGGGCGAGTTATATTGCATTAAAGGACTTTATTCATCATGCAGCAGAGGAAGAGAAGAGAATGGTGTGCGCTGAATGTATTGTTAGATTTGGCTTGTAGTTGTAATGTAGATTTGAAGTGTCAGGGTCTTATTAATAACTTATGTGGTTTGCTCTTGTCAGTTTTGATATGTACCCCTGTGAGTAATGGGCGTGGAGATGGTGGGCCATAAATTAATTTAAGTGATGGGAGGTTTGAGTAAGTTGCTAGGAAACAGGGCAGCAGACCAGCATAAGGGAACTGGAGTGCATCCGAAAGCTGCCCCTGCAGTAGCTAGTGCTTCTTCAGTAAATTGAAACAATAGTGATGATGATTTAAAAAAAAAAAAAGACACAGAGGCTTGCTTCTTGCTTTCATTTTGGGACCTCAGTGACTTTCTTGACAGGCAAACTTGGCTTGTGAAGCCATATAGAAAAGCATGGAACAAAAGAATTTCCATGTTCCACTTGTCAAAGTCTGTCTCAACAAGTTTTGTGTCGTGGTAGACACATGCTATTCTCTGACATAAATCAAATCGCTTGCTTTTCTCAAAGGATCCCCAGTGTGATGTGTGCTATACCTTAAGGGAGCTGTGCGTGAATTAACTAAGCAAAGCTTAGCATTAAACTTTGCTTTTATGTAAAGGAAGATCTTTTGGGGACTTGGTGAGACGGTAAGCAAGAAGAAGGTCAAGTTTGGCAATTCCTTTGGTATGCATAGCTCCAATTTCAAATGGCTTGTTTATCCTGAAATTAAGATCCTCATAATTATTTAATATTGGGACCAACTGTGCCAACACACCAGGAAACTACTGAAGTGGAAAAAAAACCTTCCAGCATCTAAACAAGTTTAGCATAAAATACAATTAAGAGTTTTGAGCATTTTATTTTCAACCTTACACTAAAAAAATAAAATAGTTGGCCTTTCCCATTTTTAATAACAAAACTTACCGCTACTGGTTCCTGAAGATGTGAAATGTATTCTCTGGGCAGGCATTGTTTTTTCTGGCTAGGAAGAGATAATGAAAAAGTTTTAGTGTTTTTTAAGCTTCTTGAACTTTTCCCCCCTGTCTTGACACAAGAGGCTTCCAAAATACTAATCTGCAGCTGATATTAAAGGAACAGCCTTTTGAATCTGAGAGAAAAATATCACTTCATTCAACTGTGTGGGGTTTTTTTTTAAGAAAGACCTGAACAAACTAAACCAATAGATCACAGTTAGAAAACTAAAGCTTGTTTTTTGATTTTTTTGTTGTTGTTTTCTTTTTACCTTTGTCCAGTTAACTTCTTAAACATGTAGAAGCAAATGCTTAGATATTGTTCAAGCTTTTCTTAAAGAATGCCTGATAAGACATCTTGGAGCAGATCAGAAGAAATGTTTAAAATAACAAAAGGCATATTAATTAAACCCACCCTGTGTCATGTATTGTTGAGTAAAAATTTAAAAGTAAATCTTCAGCACTCAAAGTGCCAAGGATTGCTCTCCAAAATGGATCTGAAGTGCAATTAGCATCTACAAGGCTGTTTTTTTTTCCCAGGACTGCAGCGAAGTGATGCATCCATTCAGAGGTTTTGAACTTCTTACGTGTTCTTAAGAGTTATTTATGTTCCAGTCAGTTCAGAACTTCATCTTCCTGGTAAATCCATTTGACTATATTACCATAATACATCTAAAAATAAATCCTCACTCTGCCTGCTCCCACAATTTTTGTTCTTGTTGCACTAAAAGCCTGCTCCAGTTTAACTTCAGTGGCAGCTGGATTGGACCTGGTGATGAAGCTCGTTCCTAAACTTTCTCAGACTGCAGCCAGCCTGCACTGTCAGCTTGTTTATGCAGCTGGAAGTCTGCATGTCTGAAAATGAGTTGCATAAAATTGATGCTTTATGCTTAAAATTTTAGTTAACTCAAGGAAACTTACTGCTTCGTTGTGAACTGAAAGCTGGAATAGAAGTAAACAAGTTCTGAAGCTAGTGAAGTTGTCTCGCTTAACTCGCTAAGGCCCAATGTGCCATAAAAGAGGCTTCGCTCTCGTGCATGGCATTTCCTCCAACTTCACTTCTTAACTCTGATGCCCTGCAGTACATGCAGAAACTTTAAGGTACAGTTCTTCTACAGTATTTCAGTGTAGAAAATACTAACACGGGATTGGTTCTGAAAATTCAAACTAAACTTGACTTTGCATTTCTGCTGATGGATAGAAGTTTCATAGGTTAATCAACCAGGTCCAGTAATTTTTGCTGGGAACTCATATGCCGTAACACAGGGAAAGATGGCAAAGCTAGAAACTGTTGTGTTCATTTTTTCTTAGACTGCGGAGCTCATGATTCTGTGGTCACTGCTGGGCAGCATAAATTATACTCGTTATTCTTGTAGTAGTCAGAAGAAACTGTAAAATGTGGACAGAAGTGGTTAAAGTGGTTTGTAAATAGTCAAACATCCCCAGTTCCTTACCAGCTCAACCCAGTTTCTACGCACTTAGGTAAATAAGTAGAAAGGCTTCTTGTTCAGGCTTGCTCGATGTGAACCTGACTGTTTTGCTTGGCTGGCTACTAGGTATTCTCTCTATTAACCTTGCCACCTTTTTGTAACTGGTGCATTTAATTGTCAGTGGGATGCTTTAAACAGGTAGGGGGACTGATAAGAGCAGGTAATCTGCTTGTTGGGGAAGGTTGAAAGCAACCATTGACATTTTGGCCTACCTGCCTGTCTTTGACAAGTGGGGCTCCATGAGAAAATGACTCCATAACTGGACAAGGTGCTGATTAAAAAGCTGTTGTTGTATGAAGCACCCTGGTAGCTGAGATCATTAATCATAAGTTTTAAAAAAAAAAAAAGGAAAAAAAAGGTATACTCTTTTTTTTTTTTTCTTTTAAAGGAGGGGAGGAGGGAGGACCCCAAGTCTACCCCCTCTCTCCCACTACATTGTTCAGTTAATACATGCTAGTTTTATGATTGGAATACATTGTAGTCCGGCCACCCAGACAGAGGCATTGACTGCTAATATTAACCAAGAATAATAGCGCGGCCATACTGACTGCAGTGAGGATTACAGAACATAATGGGGCCTATCCAAAAATAATGCTAATACAGGACAAGCAACAGGAAGCAGCAGTAGACTCAGCATTGCTCGGCTCCCAGACAAACCAGGGACTTACTTCACACAATGGCAACTTCAGCACATTATGTATTCACAGGATACTCATTATTCCAGCAGGCTTGCCAGATCAGAGATCAGCCTGGTTTACTGGATGCTTAAGCTTATGCATAGTTTGGATAGCGGTACTTTTGTGTCCTTCGTCATTTGGCAGGAGGGTGGCAGCTGTATCGCAGAGAAGGTCTTGACTTGGGTTATTGGCTTGGCTTGTGCCAACGCAGAATGGGGGGGAAAGTCTGTCCTGGAAGCTGCTAATATAGTTAAATTTGTGTTCATGTCTTCTCCTTCATGGCAATTAAGTGTTTACTGGTACTAACAGCGATGAAGGAACTACTTGAAATGAAGGCTAAAGGAACCATGTGCTCTGTTTTCAGATGAGGCTCCTGGAGGGGGCTGCCTGCTTGAGACTCAGCCCAGCTCTTGGCCATGAGGTGTGAGATTGTTACAGCTCAGACTTTGCTTATATACGCAGGATTGAGGGAGTAGCACCTTTATAGGGTGTTGCCTTATCCTTATGTAGGCTGGCCCAAAAAGGATCTTCCTGATGATGCTGCTTTCGACAAAGGGCTGAGAGAGTTAGGTTGTTTCCCTCCTTTTCCCAAATGTGTCCCTATCACCTCTGTTTGATGAACCAGTTGCCTTCAACCCCATTGAAGGAATATTCTCTTGTCAAAGTTGATTGGATGACCATAACATGATGTTGTGATGCATCTGCATACCATCATCTAACTTGTCACGTGTCAACAGGGGCACCTAAGTGAGAGAGCTGCTGGCGTTTAGAAGAAGCGGTTTTGTTCCTAGCCTTAACTCTTCTCAGAGATGCCCTCCTCTTGGGTACTTTGAAATAAACCTCAACTTCCCTCTTACCTATCTCACCTCCTTCAAGCTGAAGAGAGGAGGGATTGCCAGAGCTCTTGGCAACTTGCTGTGACAGCTGCTGATCTCCTAGCCTTCCTCGCTAGGATGCAGGCAGGGTGCGAGCACCATTCTCAAACTGGTCTTCACAGCTGTGTGTGGCTGGCAGAGCGTGAGGAAAACATTGCTGGGCTTAACCTGCTCTCCTTGTTTGGCAGAGGAGGAGCAGGCAGAATGAAAACTTCCCACTGCTTTTGTCTAGTCATGGTTTCACATGCTCAGCAAAGCTCTTGCATGGTTTAACCACAAGGATAGAAGGGAAAAGAAGTTTGACTAGTTGCCACGTCTTTAAAAAAGGAGGCAGTCCTTTCGTGAGTGAGCCTGATGTTTTAATCTCACTTTGTCCCACTGGTGCACAAAATGCCTTTGGAAGCCGAAGTTCAAAACCACCTCTTTTAGGTGGATGGTCTTGATGGAGAGAGGGAAGATGGTAATCTCTGCTTACCTGGAGCTGCTGAAATTTCATTAAAACAACCAGAAAAGAGGTTGCGTTGCCCTTTCAAACCCTTAAAAGGGACAGTTTCTGGTGAATTTTAGGGTCTTCACAGCCTTTCTTGAGTTGTAATTATCAATGGATCTAGACTAAATCATGGTGTCTGGTCATAGAGGAAAACATCCATTGTACCTTGGTGCTTTCTTTGCTTTTTGGAGTATGAACTTAACCATTTCCATCCTCTCATAGCTTAACTTGTAAGAGTTTTGCTTAAATTTGCCCATGCTGCCTTTCAGCCCTCTGGTCTGCTCAGACTGGGGATGTTCTGCAAAGTGCGCCAGCGTGCTATTCCTTTCAAGCTGCCTTTTCTCTCGAGCCAGAATCCCTGCCTTCTGGTCAAGCTCAGGTTTACAGTGGCTAATTGGGTGCGACTCTGGAAAGTTCACTGCTGCCTTGTTGCCTAGGACATTGCTTTGATGGAATAAGGTGCATGATGTGGAATTCTTGTGTCTGGATATATATATTTATTCAAAGATGGGCAGAGGTCATCTATGGGCATGGGAAAACTTAAACCTCCACGCTGTAAGTAGTCATTCCTGAGATATCTGAATTGTTGATCTATAGAGTGGGGATGATACGCGCTTTAAAAAAATCTCAGCGGTGGAGTCTCTGCACAGAACAGGCTGGGGTTCTTTGGGGGGTGGGGTGGGAATTGGCTTGAGGTATGTGGTA
>NW_010390596.1:105561-109696 GCF_000710305.1 Buceros rhinoceros silvestris | reverse complement strand
GGGGGGGGGGGGGCTTGCTACTGTTGTGGGGCTGTGGGTGCCTGTGTGCCTTTTGTTTAGAAGTGTCCCATCTTGAACACAAAAAATCTTGTGCTTTCTTTGCCTCTTGCTGAGAGGGACAGAGCCAAGAGATTAAACTGCCATTCTTTGTATCGCCCCTTTTCAGGACAGGGATTCTTCATTTAAAATATTCAGATGAGGTGAGAGGGGGCACACAGAAACAAAGGAATTGCTAGGGTAGGTCTATTCCCCCTGCATTTTGTTTCCATCCAGTTAAGCAGAGGCATCTCCGCTCTTCAAACAAACCCCTGTGCCCTGTCAGAAAGTGGTCACACAAGTATCTAGCAACAGTAGCAATTAAAGCCAGGATTCAGCCTTTCCTTTCCTTAAGGGCTAGGTGTGTTGGTAAACAGTGCTGAGAACCAACCGGGAACTGTTGCTATGAGTTTAGACAAAATATCTTCCAAAACAATTATGCAAGTTTGAAAGGAAAACATCCTTAACTTTATTGGAAGTAGTGCTAGTTGCCATAATTCAATCTCTGTATCATAATATTTTTTTCAAGCTTGCAGTAACATGTCATGCTTGTGCTTCTTAATGTTGGTAATTAAACCGGTGAGGAAGCACCCAAGGTAGTGCAATCTGTGTCTGTAATATGGCTTGGGAGTTCTACTCTGGTTTTGTTTGGGTTTGTGTTGGTTTTTTTTACCTCTGACTTGTGCAATGACTTCTTAAATCTGCTTTAAACAATGTTAAACGATCACCTTGTTGTGTTTTCAGTTTCTTTCAAGTTGACAGACTTGGTCTAGAATAGTAACAAATAATGTGTAACTTTCATGAAATATTAATGAAAAATGGTTTGGGCCGGTGGAGCCTCTGCATAGAAGTTTGGGCATGTGTCTCAGCTTGCCTAGCTTTGCTTACTTTTGGAAGCATTTTCCCACAGTTATCAGTGAATGAAATGGAATCCTTGTCTGCTTTGAATATGAAACATTTTGAGGCTATATTGCAAGCCGGTGTCCATCACAAACTAGGTTTTCATTCAGAGGCTACATGCTGTGTCCAGTCGTGAGAAAGCAGGCTGCTTCAACTCTTTTCTTTTTTCTTTTTTTTTTTCTCTCAAGGAATTTGAGGTCTGCCTTACACTTGCACCTTGTAGCAGCTTACTCCCAGAAGTGTGTTTTGGTTTCTGTTACAGAAAAGTGGTGAGCACTGCAGACCACAAACGAGCAGACTGTATCTGCACCCAGTCACAGTTAAGAAGAAATAAACCTTACAATACTCAGCTTCAAAAGCAAAGCATCAAAATCCTCCATGGAGAGTTTTCATTTGTACCATTATTGTTCTGTTCACCAGAAAAATGTTACATTTATTACCTCATTTATAGTTGTTATTATAGTGTTTTACTTTTCAAGTAACTTTTTTTCTTATTTTTCCTCAGCTTTTTTGGGGGGGTTGGTGTGGGGTTTGGGTGTGTGTATTTTTTTAATCATTCTGTGAGTTCAGCTACGGCTGGCTAAATGGCAATTTTGAAAGATACGGCCTGGATAATAATATCTTGGAGTAGAGCTGGGGGAGGAGAAGATGTTTTAATGGCTCTTGTTCTCAAGTTAGGATTGAAGATAAAGGTGGCTTAGATGTAATAGCTGGCATCTTTCCAGGCCACGGAGTCACTTCAGTTAGTTTATATGCTTATTATTATTATTATTGGAGTGCTAGCAAGCTCATTGGCAGCTTAGTGCGTCTGTAGATGTGACACGGGGTGGATAGTGCGTCTTCCCTTTCTCTGCTCTTCCAAATAGTCTGATCTTAGCCTTTGTTTCACAATGCTTCTCTCTCACCCCACCCCCTTCCCGTATCCATCAGTTCTTCCCTCAGTTACCTGATACTTGTGGGAGCTGCGATGGCCCTCGTGCAGACAAAGCTTTCAAAGGGGGTGCTGAAAGGCAAAGTCCCTAGAGATCATGCTGTCAAGGCAGAGCACAGTAATCTTAGCAACACTTCTTGCTCTCAGGATGGTTGGGGGAAGGGACATCAAGTCTACTTTTCTGTAACTAAAATTCTTTTGAAGCAGTTTTTGAGGGTGGGGCTTTGATTTTGGGTTTTGGGGTTGTTCGACGCTGGTGTGTTAGCCTGGTGTTTTCTGTCTTCCATGTGCAATTCTTCTGTACAGGCTTTATTGTGGCTACAGCATAGTGTCAAAGGCTGTACTTCCTGGTTAAGTACATAAGATGCATTAATGATGACAAAGATGAGCTATCCAAGGTGAAAGGTCTTCTAAGTCAGACTGGATAAGGTAGCTTATGGGGTTTCAAGAAGATCAGGTTTGTCTCAAGCATAATCTACTACCTATTTATGTTTTCAAGTGTTCCATTTTAGGGCAGAGACCAGAATTTTTCTTTTTAATTAAGATTGTTTCGTTTGGGGTTCTTTTCCTTACAGTCACGTGTGGCAGTCATGATACTAACTCTTTATTTCTCTCTTGCAGAGATCCTACACATTGCTTGTGGAGGCATGGGATTACAATGATAACTCCTCTAGTAAGTATTTGTTCTGCTGGTTTACTGTGTTTGGACACCTTGATTTCCTGTGTGCTGAAAGGCCTTTGAGATTCTAACCAGCTTACTGTGAAGTAGAGCATGAGAAGAGGGAAAAGCTCTCTCCCAGACAATTCAGAGCACCTACTCAAGGCCCTGCAGTAGCCTGTCTCCTTCACGTTGCCTGTAGAGGGGGAGTAGCTTGCTCACCTAGGCATCAGTGGTTCAATGCCTAAAAATAGATGCTGTTAATTCCCTCTTTCTCCTTAGAGAGAATAAAAGCCAAGGGGTTTCTTCATGTGTTTTTGTCTGGATTTTGTGTTGGTTTTTTAATTAGGAGTGATATTCAGAAGCCTAAATCTTGGTGACTTGGGACCTCTCTCTAAACCATGTAATTCTCAAAACTGAACATGCTGTTTAAAAAAAAATCTCCATATGACTTGGTATAGATACCCATCTAATGACTGTAGATGAGAAACAGGAGTGACTACCGGCTCTTCCTTGGGAGTTGGATGTCTAGGGATTGACATTCAGGGGCTGAAAAATACTTACTAGACACCATCTGGTAGAGCTGGCTGGAAATCAAGGGTGGGAAACTTGCGCCTGGAATGTCTTTGGTTGGTTTCAGAAACTTGTGCTAAGCTTTTCCTATTGGCTAGAAGAAGCTGTATAGAGTCTCTTGCCATATGAGCTGCTCTGCTTATGGCCTAGTGTAACTGAAGTAGGTGGGCAAAATTAGCTCTATTTTCAGTCTAAGACTTTTAATAGTGTGTGGTAAAAGCCACAGGAGAAGTTATGAATCTGAACTCAAACCTCTTGTTGACAAAATAAGCCTTTTCCATCATAAGGAAGCAGCAGTGCTGTGGCCTATCCTACGCAAATCTTGTAACAGCTTCTTGTAGCCCGCTTTGGAACATGAGGTGAGAGCTGCACATTAGTGAAATGAACTTCATGCTTTATGGAAAAAAAGGCCTTGTGGAAATGTGTATAATGCTGTGGTTTCGTGTTTTAATGTGTGAAGAGTACCCTGCTTGGGAATGGCCTCTGAGCCTAGGAACTGTTCTACACAGATCTGCTCTTTAACTGTTTTTTTTAATATACATGGGATGTTCTCTTAGTTCCGGAAAAGAAGTTATCTGTTGTAAATGATCCCTGTGACCTGTCAGTGGTAGCCATGGTTTGCTTCATAACCAGTGACTTTCAACACTGTGGTTCTACCTGTGATTTCAGGCCCTTTCCCAGCACAGGCACAGAGCAGTGGGTGAGAAACCTCTTGGCTATGGACTGTTTTATGAAGGAGCAGAAAATAGATTGCTGCAGCAGCAGAGTTGTATTAAAAATGGAAGATGCCTGAATTCAAAATGAAGTTCTTGTTTATAGTAGGATCTGAGAATTTTTTCAGACTGGGTCTCTGCCACTTTTACTATTATTAGAGCTCATCTTTTTTCATGAAACAACTGCATTTCCAAAGCTACACAATGAATCCTTTCTTTGCTTTCGTGTTTTGGAAGCACAATTGTCTTCAGACAAAATTGCCTCACTTCTCAGCAGTGCATTTTACCAAGCGCAGACAAGTTCTTGCGTATGTTCCTGATTTG
>NW_010390596.1:78577-105400 GCF_000710305.1 Buceros rhinoceros silvestris | reverse complement strand
TAGCTTTGCTGTCGCACATCCATCTGTAGGTCACTTAGTCACTAGACTGCACAAAACTTTTCCTTTTGTATGGCATTGCTTTGCTTAGTCAGCTTTCCCATAGATGAAGATTAAGTCTTGAACAGCTGGTTAAGGAAATCATTAGAACTAAACAATTGTCACCCTGTAAAGTGATGAGTATTTTTTGATGTCCAGGATTTTCTTTTACCCTCATTACCACTGAATTGTAAGGACACCGTGTAAGCTCTCAAAGTGGGTTTAGTAGGCTTTGTGTAACTCTTCAATAGTTCTAGCATCTTCTGATCAGAGCAGTCATTAGGAGATCCTAGAGTGGATGCTTCCTTCCCCCCTCTACATTCCACTCCTCCTACGTTCCCTTTACCACATACTCTCTCTTGTCTCACTTCCAAGAGCGGCTTGCAGTTAAATTCTGGCCCTGTTGAAGTTGATGAGAATAGTGCTTTGTTGGAGCCAAGATTGAACTTAAATGGTTTTCTTACTCTGATTCTTGTCTAGATGCCATCTTGCTACTGTCGCTTCATACATAAAGCTAATGGGGCTGACATTGCATCTCAAACTATGTCAAAGAGCTATTGTAAATTACTGGTATCGGTTGCATGTGAATTCCAGTCGGGCACAAGAGACTTCAGCACAATGTAAACCAAGCCATAGCTGGAAGTTGTCTCAAACAAAGACTTTCAAAAATAACCGTGGTGTCCTTGACCACCCAAACTGCTTAGAGGACCATGGGCTTTTTTTGTTGTTGTTGTTGCTTGCTTCCTGATGATGGGTAGTTATAATTCCCAGAAATCGGACCACTAAAAAGCAAAGGTGGGCAGTCAAAATAGCTAATTTCCCTGTGCCTAAAACCTCTGGTAGAGTTGCCCACTGACTATAAAGTCAGATGAATAGCTTTGAAGTGTAGGCACAAAACGTGAATGAAACCAACAGGCTCCCTGACAGCGAAGTGCAGAGTGGAAGCCGAAGATGTACAGAAAGCTTCTCTTCTTCCTCTTCATCAGTTCCTAACTGGTTAATGTTTCCCCTAACCTGTCTATCAAAGCATGGGATTTTGAGTTGGGTGATGCCAGGGGAGTTAGGAAGATTGCTTTCTCTCAAGCCTGGCTGACTGCTGCTTTTTATTTAACCAGTCTGCTGCTTTGGGATTGCTTACTATAAAACTCAAAGTATTGTTGGTGCGGGCTGAGAATGGAAGAGCTGTTGCAACGCCTTCCCTGCAGTCTGGGTCAGCATGCTTGTGTAAGAGTATTCTGACAGGTGGGAATAGGGAAGGGCGGAGAAATTTTTGTACAAGAAGGAACTTGCCAATACTTCATTGTGAAAACAGTGGGTGAAGGCTAATGGAAAGGGATCTCAAGTCTGTGAGGCTGTGGTGGTAGCTTTATAATATGTATCAAATGAAAGGCATTTTAGCCATGATCCAGAGTGAAATCACAGCTGGTTTTCATCTGGGCCCTTAAAAAAAGTAAAGACCAGTGGACTAATAAGGATGTTTCCACTTGAGTTCAGTGTGTGGGGTTAAGGGCCCAAAAGAGCTGGTGGCTGGAGTGAGATGATGTAGGCACAGAGCAAGGACGTGCTTCCTAATGAGCTGGCAGATAGGGAAGAATGATAGAGCAGAGGCAAGAGGAAAGAGCTTTTCCAAGGCAACTGTTTTTGTGGTGCCAAGGACCAAAATAGCTGTCAGTGGTATGTTCCCAATGGGGAACAGGAAAAGACTGGAAAAGCGAGAGAGTGTGTGTGTGTGGAGAGACAAGACCAGTGGACTAATAAGGATGTT
This sequence comes from Buceros rhinoceros silvestris, assembly GCF_000710305.1. Lineage (NCBI taxonomy): Eukaryota > Metazoa > Chordata > Aves > Bucerotiformes > Bucerotidae > Buceros > Buceros rhinoceros. Next base: position 103,599 of record NW_010390596.1, on the reverse strand, counting down.
TCCACTTGAGTTCAGTGTGTGGGGTTAAGGGCCCAAAAGAGCTGGTGGCTGGAGTGAGATGATGTAGGCACAGAGCAAGGACGTGCTTCCTAATGAGCTGGCAGATAGGGAAGAATGATAGAGCAGAGGCAAGAGGAAAGAGCTTTTCCAAGGCAACTGTTTTTGTGGTGCCAAGGACCAAAATAGCTGTCAGTGGTATGTTCCCAATGGGGAACAGGAAAAGACTGGAAAAGTGAGAGAGTATGTGTGTGTGGAGAGAGGGGTGGTTTGCAAAACTAAATGGAGTGCCATTCCCCTTTTCTTCTGCCACTTACAGCAGAAAAGGATAGAGTTGTTTTACTTGCAAGAAACAGGATGTCTTTATGCCCAGCCTCGGTATTTGGGGAAACGCATTTGCTTTCCAACTGTGCTGTAGATCGGGGCGTAATCTTGGCAAGTGCAGCAAAGCCATCTCCAGCACGCATGAGTGCAACTATAATCGCTTGACTAGCCCCATTCAAGGCGAATAGATATGCATCTGCTTAAGTACCTCTTAGAATTAGTCAGTAATCTTGTTGATGAGATCTAAGAGCCTTACACCTGCACAGCACAGGACATGATATTGCTCTGGATGTACCAGTATGGAAAAGTCCTTAGGCATCTGCATGACTTGTGAATGGCATTTAAATTAATAAAGGCCCGTGTGCATTTGAAAGTCTTGCCCATAGATGTGGGGTTGGGGGCTTAGTGCCAGTGAATAATAAAAACTGATTTAAATGGAAAATATTATAGAACCAGAAATACCAGAAGGTGAATAAGTTGTCGCCCTTAATTTCACACTATAAACACTTAATGCTGTAGTCTCAAGCCAAGAATACCCCTCAAAATGGGTAAATGCTTCCAGTGTCTGTGTACGGACACTCCTGTGCAGCAGCAGGTGCTTTGACTGGACTCGGGACTTGCAGACAAGCAGGCAGGATGTGGTGGTGAATTGACAGTGGCTCTCTGAGGCTTAAGGAGCCTGCTTGGAAGTTCTTTTTGAAAGCGATAAATCAAAGATCCCTAGCAATACATCTAGAAGTATTTTAGATGAAAAACTGCCCGTTTGTCATCTTAAGCTTCATGTAGCCACTTCATTATTCCTCAGCACTGCCTTATGTAAAATCCTTAAACTTCCTTTTGTAATTGTTGGAAGAACAAGCTGAACATCAGTATGTTTTAATTCTTAACACTCAGACGTGCCAGTACTTCACGCGCTGCTTTCTAACACATCACTGGCAAACTGCCCTTCTACCTAAAATCCGTCTCTCGCTGGATTATGCTCCCCTATACAGAACAGTGTAGCCCGGTACTTCCTTTTGGTTTTGTACTATGTCTGCAAAGATATTTTGGCTGTTTTATGATAAACTTTCACTCGGCAGTCAAGTGCTTGCTAGCAGCAGGTCATAAGGCCGTGTCAGATCATTTAAGTCACAAGACCTGAACTACAAAGTGAAATACCACAGATATATACAATGTTCTGAGTTAATGTGAAATATTATTTCAACCCATAATTTAGACAGTTGTAGGACTTTAAAAGCCAGAAGACTTTTCCTGAAACTAAATGTCAAGTACAAAGTCTAAATTTTGAAATGCTCTGTAGAGAGAAGGGGGATCCATAGCACATATAGGCAGTAAATTGAGTTCTCTACTTCAGGCTCTGGTAGTCTTGAATTTTTAGTGTGAGCTAATATCTCAAGAGAGAACGTCCACAGCGTTCCTCAGCCAGAACCTGGTGAGATCGCTGATGTTGTGTGAATGCCAGAGTTGCTAGTTTTCAATTTAGTGTTTACACCGGGGTCCCAGAATGTTGCAGACCTTTTGTGGTGCTTATGTTCAGTTTGTAGACATTGCTTTATTAAGCTGTTGTAGTGTGATTTTTGATGGAAGTATTTATGAAAACAACTAATACTGTTAAAGGAGAAGCCTGGAAAACCACATTATGTGCCCATCTATTGGAGCTAAAAGTAAAAGCAGCTGAATTTTATTTAATCGTAGACTGTATGATGCTTATTGGATGTCCTTACACTGCAAAAGAGATCAGTGATTGTCAGTAACCTGGCAGTCCCTTTTGATTTCAAGCTTTGTTCAGTTTGATAATGCTGTGTGCGTGTTTCAGTTAATGGTTTGTAGCTTCAGGGCAGCCTTATCTTACTCTCCAGAACGGAAAATTAATAAAACCAAGTGGCTGCCTCAGAGCGTCTTGCCTGCAAAGCCAGAGAGCTGTGATGTGGGAGGCGATGATGCCTAAATGAAGTTTTAACTCTGATCTCTCTTCTGTCTCCTAGATCCCGATCGCATTATTGAGAAGGCATCCCACTCTGGCATGATCAATCCCAGCCGTCAGTGGCAGACTTTGAAACACAACGCAGGAGTTGCCCACTTTGAGTATCAAATCCGTGTGACTTGTGCAGAACATTACTATGGCTTTGGCTGCAACAAGTTCTGTCGACCAAGAGATGACTTCTTCACTCACCATACGTGTGACCAGAATGGCAACAAAACCTGCTTGGAAGGCTGGATGGGACCAGAATGCAACAAAGGTTTGTGACAAGTGCTCGGTCCCCAGATGAGCAGTGGGCTTGGATAGGATTTGAGTGCATCGTATCCAGGTTGCAATTCAGTGGCCAGTTTGTGCAGACAACAGGGTTAAGGACTGATGGTACAGCAACTAACTCTGTACACAGCGAACTATGGGCATGAGAGGACTAGTTTCTGCCTTGTTTTAAAATCGTGGAGAGGTCTGGCAAGTACTGGGCACTTAGCAGATGTGGTGTTCTTTCTCTGATTATCCACATCTTTGCCCTTAGGAAGAAAACCCAGCCCATTGACTTCAATGGGAGTTCTGCTGCTGACTTCAAAAAGGATTTCCCCTTTGGTGCAGAACTTCAAGACAAGCAGGAAGGAGAGACTTGTTTTAGAGCTGACCTGGCAAATGTAAAGCTTTGGTGTTTGAAAAGTTCCAGGCTGTTTGTTCTACCTGAGATGATGTTTAACATATTTATTAGGGAATGGCAACTTCTAGGCAATTTCAGAGGGAGAAAGCAGGACTCCGAGAAGGAACAGACTATCAGCGTGTCTTGCTGACTGAGCTTACCAGCCATTTGAATTGACGCTCATCTTAATATCCTGTCTGTTCAGAGATATGCCTCGAAAGTAAATCCAGAGTAGTTAAAAGTTGCTTTGAATTAGATGTAAGGCCAGTTCACCTGCAAAAGACAGAGAAAGGAAACCTGTAGACTAGAAGTGACTTGAGATTGCTGAGGGGAGATGGTTTCTCCTGCATAGAAACGGCTCTTTGAACAGCATTAAGTACGATTTCTCTGCAGAGCTAAGATAGATTTCCTGTCACAGGGGGCCACCTACCTAGGTTTTCCTTCCAGTAGACTTGATAGGAGAGACTTGTTAAAAAATTGGATTTATTAGGATTACAGTGCCGGTTAGAGATTAAAACATTCCCACGAGTGTGAAGGTGCAGAAAGCTGGCAGTGTGCTGATGCTCTTCTTTTTTGTTTTAACAGCTATTTGTCGTCAGGGATGTAGCCCCAAGCATGGTTCTTGCACAATTCCAGGAGAGTGCAGGTAAATGCTCCATCTCTCTAATTGTTTCCCTTCAGCCCCCAAATAACTGAACAAGTGATGCTAAACACAATAGAATCAGGGAGAGTGTTTTGGGAGTCCTGTTTTTAACCGAGGCACATTATTCATGCTGACTTGCCCAGGATAATGTGGGGGGCAGGCTTTTAATGCACTGATAATTTTAAGAAGTTCTTGGTTTGTGAAATGGTGGCACTGGTGGGGAGGGGGGTATGGGATAAATCGTGTGAATGCTGCTTAATGAGCACTAACTAATTGTTCCTGCATAAATAGTGGAAATGTTTTGTGGGTATGTTTTTTTTGTGGTGTTTTTTTTTTTTCCCCAAACACCCTATTCTAATTGTTCCTGCATAAATAGTGGAAATGTTTTGTGGGTATGTTTTTTTTGTGGTGTTTTTTTTTTTTCCCCAACAGCCTGATTAATAGGGCTTTTCCAACTACCAGGTTGAAGTACGGCGTGGCTTTTCTCTCCTCTTCTCCCTTTCACTGCTTCCCCCTTCCTCCCTCCCGCCCCCTGGTTTCTTCCATCAGTAGGCAAAAGTCAAGCATTCTTTAGAATGGGATTAGTTAAATCTCTCGGTTCCTTTACCATTGTGAGGCTGCTCCGAGTGCTGAGAGGTTAATAGCTGGGATGAAATCTTGTCAGTAGGCTCTGATGAATGCAGAATTTTGCTCCTGTGCTTTGAAGTCCATTCTGTCCTGGCAAGGAGACAATGAAAAGCAGGGTTTATCCACAACCCAACAATTAAATACTTGGAATGCCTCAAACTATACAGTATATATTTACAGTGCAGGGACGTTTTCTCCCTTACTCTAACAGAGGGTTAATGGATATTAAATGTGAAGAATCTTTATCAACAAACTGGTTGGAAGTTGCTTCGTGTAACCCTTTATCATATTGTTTACGTGCAATAGGGAACTGAGGGCATCTGAGCTTACAAAATGTTGATACTTATCCCGTATGGGAAGGGTTAAAAGTGAAGCTTGGGTGTCCGTGAATGAAACTCGGAAGTCTGAAGGAACAGAAAGTGATTTTTCTGTCTAACAAACATATTGGTGGAGTCTGTTGCTGGAAACTTTTGCATGAAGCAGACTGCTTCTCTTTCCAGATTAAGCTGTAGTTAGAAACCCCAGGTTTCATTCTTGTTTTGACAGGCTGCATTATATAAGGAGTCTGCCTAGAGAGTCACGGTGGTTCATTCTTTCTCTCTGCCCCTGTAACCTATGCTTCAAAAACAAAAAATCAAGGCATGCTCTGAAAGGAAGGTAGGCAGAAACTTTGCATCCTCCAGGGGAGGCATGGCAAAGTGAAAGTCAAGGCACAGGATGGACTGTCGATGTTAACGTTTAGCAGCACTGATATAAGCTGGTTAACCCCTAGAACACCAAATCTAAATATTTTCTAAATTAAAAAAAGGAAAAAAAAAGCCAACCAAGTAAGTAGGAAGTATCGGAGGCCAGATGGTGAGAGGAGCGTATCAGTCAAGGCTACCGGTGATTTGTGCTTCTGTCATCAGAATAAACATGCCTTGTAGGGGTTGCTGTCTCCTAGTCAGAACAACAGGCTTTGTTTCCAGAATTTTTTTTTCTTTCCTTTCTCTTTCTAAGTCTCTTACCTCCCACTCACTGCCCAGACATGCACTAGTGCCCTTATTTACTTAAGGTGCAACTTTCCCACACTTGATTTGCATAGTCTTGAAACAATGCTGCCCTTCTGGTGCTTTCAGATAACTTCTGCTTGCCAAGTTAGACCAATATCTTTAAAGCGAACACAGAAACAAGATTTTATTTTCTTTTAAGTTTTGATGAGTCATATAGCCTGTATGTTACAAATGCAGCAGAGTTTAAAAATAACATCCCAGCAGAAACTGCTCTGGGTTTGGGACAATAGATAATTTGCAAACATTCTTAAAATACCCTTTTCCCTCTTGGTGCGAGTCACTTTCTTTAATGTAAGCCAGCCAACAAAACCATATTTACTCATGAATCACCAGACAAGGAAAGTTAACTTCGAATTTCTCATGAGAAGCTGCTTCATACATGTTATTAAACAGGAATTAGCACCATGCATCTGTTTGTGGAATCTATATCTAATTTTTTTAAGTGCCCATAGCCTTATCCAGTTTTGTCACAATTTGAACTGGATGTTTGAAGGAAGTCGTATCTTTGGCTCTAAAGCTCATGGCTTTTTTTCCCTCTGTGGTGATATTTTTTTAATTACTTGTTTCTCTTTACACTTGCTTTAAAGCAAACAAAACAACTGTCCCTTTGATTTGGCAGAAAGGAGTAAAATTCTCGATTTGGATACCTGTTTTTGGAGGTGGGGTCCCTTAGTTTTGCTTGTGTTTAAGCTCACAGGCAGGTTGCTTTGAACGGAATACAAATTAAAAGGGTATGTTCCTAAATTTTGATCTTTGTGCATTCTTATTATATTCCTTATATAGAAGGATTTTCCAAGAGCTACTTGAGAGGTTGTTTCTCCTGATCTGGTTTTCTTTCAAGTTCCTTGTACACACAGACACGAGTTGGACTTTTTTTTTTTTTAACCCACAAACTAAGAATTTTTCATTGCCTTGGAATAGGTTGATATTGAAATAGCTGTTAAAAAGAAGTTCATTGGGATGCCGTTTGTCACCTGAGATTTTTGAAAGGGAAGTCAGACTCGGCACTGGCTGTGTGTGATTACCCAATGGGTAGATCCTTTGCGCTTTTTCCCATGAGAAGAAGTTGCCAGCAGAAGAATGGTGGGGGGTTTTCTAAATAGAAAGCTTAGCTGACTTCTGTACAGATGAGGTTTGTTTTCATAATTTAGTGACAGCTTAGTGCATAATTGCTGCTAATCAATTACTCTCAGGACCTGTTAATGAAATACAGCACCTCAAGAAACCCTCGCTTTTCATCTTCAGCTTGTTTCCCTTGTTTCTATCTATAGATCTACTTTAATTTGAAGAATCTTTCGTCTGGCTAGCGAGAACTAAATGAAAGCCAAAAGGCGCTTTCCCTTAAGGGCTCTTTCCTTAAAAAGAACATCTTTTAAGTACAGAATTCAGGTAGCTCATTGATAGAGGTAATAAACAATTTAAATAATAATAAATTCTTCTCCAGACATGAAATTAAAGTTTCTCAGAATTGGGTATGTTTTAGTTATTCCCTGAAAAGACGTTAGCATAAATCAAACTCTGAAATACACTGACAACTGATCTTCTTTGAACACCTGTAAAATCCTGATGTGTGCTCTGTTCTCTCGTCTCCAGTCTGTACTTGCTGTGTGTCTTCTAGTTCAGAACAAGGTTAACTTCCAATAGAGCAGAGAACTAGTAATGCTTTGCTGCTGCCTTGCCAAGAGCTCAGAGTTGGTGTTTATGGTTTTGCTTGTCTTCCTGCAAACCCAGCACGGCTGAAATGCCTGGAACCTTGTATTCATGAGGATCGCTGGATAACTATTGTTCCCTCTGACTTTCTCCCCCCCATCTCAATTTATAAAGCACCCTGTCAAAGTCCAGAGATTGATTTGTAGTGCACACCCACCCTCTCTGCCACGTTTGTATGAGGCTCCAAAAGAGTATTATTGTGCTGAGTGGCCTCATGCTGGTTCTCTCAGAACAGTTATTCTTTTGTCAGGAGGCTGGCTACAGAGACCTTGGCAAAACTACTAAAATGTTTGTTTACAAGAAACCACCAAACAAACCCTGAATAGCTTCTCCTCTCCCCTCATCCTGCTCTTCTCCCCCACCTCCCCAGCCTCCTTCCAAGCTTTGGAGTTCCACGCTCACATCTACACAGAGCAATTCTAATGGGGTTTTGGGTTGTTTCCCTGTTCTGATTTTTTTTTTTTTCTTTTTTAAACAAGGTGTCAGTATGGATGGCAAGGCCAGTACTGTGATAAGTGCATTCCACACCCAGGATGTGTCCATGGCACTTGCACTGAACCATGGCAATGCCTCTGTGAAACCAACTGGGGTGGTCAGCTCTGCGACAAAGGTATGCTAATCTTAGCGGACAGCCAAGTGTAACACTTGAACGGTGACACCGGTGGACTTAGCTAGGAGAACATACTGAGCGAGGGAGCCTCCTGAAACATGGTGGGAGGTTTTTGGTCCTTCAGCCTCTTGTCTCTGCTGCTGTTCTGGCATTGGTAGCCTGTCCTTAATTTTTCCCTGTCCTGTCCTTCTCATGTGTGGATGTATTCTGTAAAGGCTCTAGAACGATAGAACAAGGCGTGCACGTGGTGATGGTTCTGTTCTTTTCCAGCCATGGCTTTAATGCTCATCTCTTGCAGATCTGAACTACTGTGGAACCCACCCACCCTGTTTGAATGGTGGTACATGCAGCAACACTGGCCCCGATAAATACCAATGTTCCTGCCCTGAGGGCTACTCAGGACAGAACTGTGAAATCGGTAAGTGTTGGGTGCAGCCGCTGTTTTACAAGACTGGGGAAAAGTCAGTTTCTAATATTAATTATGAAGTCAGGGCTAGGTACAAAGATCCAGACTTGCTTGTTCATGATGAAGCATGAACAGTTGGTATCTCTGAACATCAGCCTTCTCCTCACTATAAGGTTCCTTGTCTGGCTGTGACTCAAAACAGTCAGTGTGGGGACGACCATAGCAGGGAGGAGGATTTCCTGCTGGCCAGTAGCTGCTTGATTCGAAGCTCTCAGGAGTGCCGTACATCAGCGGGAATGATGGTGTGTCTAGAGGCGTGTGCAGGGAGCAGGGGTGGGCTGCTGGTGATACTGCTGTAGTCCCTACCGCGACGTTCTCCTGTCTCATGCAGCGGAGCACGCCTGACTCTCTGATCCTTGCCACAATGGAGGAAGCTGCTTAGAGACGCCTACGGGATTCGAATGTGTGTGTGCGCCTGGCTGGGCAGGAGCAACTTGCACTGATAGTGAGTCCTTTCAAAATTGTATTAAAAATGCGCTAGTTTACTCTTTCGAGCAGTCTGTCTAATCCCCCATAAGCTCGCGGGGCAGCCTGCTTAACCTTTCCCAGCGTCAGCCTTGGTTCCTGGCAGCTAGTTACGCCACCGCACTCTTCCCCTGTGCTTGTACCAATGTTTTTGTTAAATGCCAGAATGGCCAGCAGCTTCTTGAAAGAAGCAGAATGCAGAATTTTTGTAGCATTCCAGCAAGTTGTTTAAAATACTGTTTTGAGAGACTTGCTGGATCAAAATCTGACTTCCGCGTGCAAAAAGGTCACAGGTGTAAACCACTTCCCCTGTGCTTTGAACTCCCTTTTGCACTACTAGTATTTTTAAAGAAGGCTTTTGCTGAAATTGGAGTAGACCTAGGCATTCCAGGCAGAAGTCCTGTTGTCTTCCCATTCCCCAGGGCAAATCCTAGTAGCAGCAACCATTTATCAGCGTTCTCTGTCACTGACGTTGCCTGTTCTGCGGCAGAGCTGAGCCTCTCCTTACTCTGCATTACAGATATCGATGACTGTTCTCCAAATCCCTGTGGTCATGGAGGAACTTGCCAAGATCTAGTTGATGGATTTAAGTGTATTTGCCCACCTCAGTGGACTGGCAAAACGTGCCAGCTAGGTGAGAACTGCTTTTCTCTTCAACCAGTGTTTCTCTTGGGGGCAGATGAATGCGAGAGGGATCGTAGCCCAGCAGGCAGGGGCAGTCGTGCCCTTTGTTACACACGTTTACAGTTCTGAAGCCTGGGGACATACTCTGTCACACTGAGAATATTAAGTGTCGGCATTTGCAGGACTGGGGTCTGGGAGAGTCTCAAAGCATAGGATGGCTTCCTTCTGGCATCGTTTTGCTGATGCCTGCTGGCAGTTGAAGGAAATAGTTAACCAAGCCAAAGAGACATACTTTAAACCATAAACGAAATGGCGAGGGTGCATGTGTGTGCCTTCCAGTCCCACCCCCACAAGTATTTCTTCCTTCAGCCTGTGAGAAAGTTGCTCTATCTCTTCAGCCATGTCAACTCCTCCAGACCAAGGAGTTCACAGCTGGGTTCCAAAATGTGGATGATCTCATGAAGAATGAGCTGTCTGCATTCTTTACACAACACACTAATCCCAGTGACCAGGCTGCAGCACTCCTCCTTCAAAAGGCTCAGTTGAGATGTGTGGGGGAGGAGAAGTTGCTCCTAATGAGTGGCTGGGTAATTATCAAATAATTAGCGTAGCCTGTATGTTCTAATTGCAGAAAAATTGAAAGAGACTTGAGAGACTGATGTGTGATTGACTTTTGTTTGTTCAAGTCACGCTAATCCACGCTGTATGTTACAAGTTCCTCCTAGGGCTGAATGAGCTGCTGGTTCTCGCTGTGAAAACCGGCTGTAGGCTTTGCCTCTCTGCCCCCTGCCCTACAAGCCCTGCATTTGGCCATTCACATTGTTTTTTCAGATGCGAATGAATGTGAGGGCAAACCCTGTGTCAATGCCAACTCCTGCAGGAACCTGATTGGCAGCTACTATTGTGACTGCATTACTGGCTGGACTGGCCACAACTGTGATATAAGTAAGTGTCTGTAGCCTTGGGTTTATTAAAAGCCAGTCGTGTGGGTATCTGCCACTGAATCCTGAGCTCTGATTTAAGCATCAGGCAGAGCCGCAGCCTGCGATGTTTTTAGAAAGGGAGCAGTTGGTGTGGGATGAAAATACACAATTTTATCAAACTCATTAGTCCATAACACAGCTATATTCTGATAAAGTGACCAAAACAATGATGTGAAGTTCCACTGCCTCTAGAAGAAGAATCACGCGAGGTTCCCACCCATTATAATAACCTTATCTCGAGGAAGGCATGCAGGAAACTTGACAAAAGCTTTATCTAGCTGCAGTTTTAGAGAAACTTGAGCTCTTTATCTAGTGTGAATACATTTTTGTCTTCTAACCGTGCTGATTTTATTACAGATATTAACGACTGTCGTGGACAATGTCAGAATGGAGGATCCTGTCGGGTAAGCCATTCTTGTTTCATTTTGGTTTCCCTGAGGCTTGCAACAGTAACTGAAACATTTGAGTCTGTAGTGCAGAAAATAGCGATTAGCTGGTATAAATTCTCCTGTCTTTGAGTTGAGGAGAGGGGGCCCTGTGTCGTGCTACAGCATGTCCAGATATGTCTGTAGAACTGCAAGGGCAAAAAGTACAGCTGCAGTAAATGACCACCTTTCACTGCTGGTGTCACCAGCGTGGATGGGCTGGTTGTTGTGCAAACCACCTACTGTACATACAGATACTCCCCTTCAAAATGCAGATTAATGTATCCTGCCTGGCAATTAAGAACGCAAGACGGTACTGGTGTGTTTGTGCATGTATTCATTTTTTCCTACCCTAAATATTCTTGCCTTGTTTGGAGATAGTAAAAGGATCTATCACTTTTCTTTTTGACTGTCTTTTTTTTTGTTTTTCTTTAATAAGATTATATCTAGAGGGAGGAAAAAAACCCTTAACTCTAAACTTTCTCGTTCCTTCCCAGGACTTGGTTAATGGTTATCGGTGTATCTGTTCACCTGGCTATGCAGGAGATCACTGTGAGAAAGACATCAATGAATGTGCGAGTAACCCTTGCATGAATGGGGGTCACTGCCAGGATGAAATCAATGGATTCCAATGTCTGTGTCCCGCTGGTTTCTCAGGAAACCTCTGTCAGGTAAGAAGCATGGCTGAAAGGCAGGCCCTCAGCCGGTGGCGTTCCTAGCAGCACTCTGGATCTGTACATGGAATGCCTTGCACCCAGTGAACCATACTATAAAGTTGTACTTGATATCGCTGTCGGTCTGCCAAGAAAGAGCTTGATTAATATATATTGGGGAAAAAAGAAACCAACAAAAGCCCCTGACGGGCGGCTGAGGATGCTTTTTGTTAAGCAGACTGCAAGTGTTCGCACGGCAGGTTTTTGTGTCGCGCTAACTATTAACTCTCAGTGGCTGTTTAAGATCAAGAGCACTGTCTGCTGAAATCGTTGCAAGTCTCACTAAACTCTGTGCGTTATGAACAATTCATTGAGGCAGCAGATAAAGGTCAGATTCCACAATGTCTGCCTGTCGTAGTGAGGGAAACCTCTGATAAAACTTCGGTTTCACTCAGCCTTCCCTCCCCTGCTTCCCCCCGCTTTCTACTTCCCTTTCTTCTCTCTGCACTACTTGCAGCTGGACATAGATTATTGTGAGCCAAATCCCTGCCAGAACGGTGCCCAGTGCTTCAATCTTGCCATGGACTATTTCTGTAACTGCCCTGAAGACTATGAAGGGAAGAACTGCTCCCACCTGAAGGACCACTGCCGCACCACTCCGTGTGAAGGTTTGTGTGCCCTCGCAGGGTAATGGGAATGGTTGGGAACAGTTTCTGCTCCTCCCCTGGCTGGAGCCATCGTGCAGCAACAAGAGTGTAGTCACTGGAGGAGCTTTTGTAGAAATTCATCTCTTTGTATGAGAAGATGAGTGGTGTTTGTAAATACCAATGAGCTGAATGACAGTGGTATGTCAACGTGGACAGAAAACACATGCAGCGAATGGCCTGCTCTGCTGAATTCATTCCAGGCCACGGACGTGGTCCAGCAATCTTCAGATAAGATGCTGTGGTTATCGTGTGCACGAACAGTTGGTATAGTTCTTTCATTTTAAAGCAGCGAGTGCATTTGTTTACGGTTGGACTCAAAGGTCTCTTCCAACCTCAATGGTTCTGTGATTCTCTGATACGTAATGTCTTTTAAACATCCATCACTGGAAGTGAAAATGTTAGCTTCGGAAACCGGTCAGAATGGGCCGTCCTCACACAGGTCTGTCTTTGTCTGCAGTAATTGACAGCTGTACCGTGGCAGTGGCTTCTAACAGCACACCGGAAGGGGTTCGTTACATTTCTTCAAATGTCTGTGGTCCTCATGGGAAATGCAAGAGCCAAGCAGGGGGAAAATTCACCTGTGAATGCAACAAAGGATTCACTGGCACCTACTGTCATGAGAGTAAGAACTCAGAGGAGAATATTGTACCACCCTCTACTCTGTTTGGAAAAGATTCCATCCTTTCCTCCCAGACTGCTTTAAGGGTTCCTTCTTGTAACACAGTGAACCTTGGAACTGCTTTAAGTTTTCATATCCAGCTTGGGCGAGGCAGATTGGAATTTGCTGGGCCTTGGGGAAAGTTCACAGTAATGAACCTCCTGGCCTCGAGTTGTATGTTTTTGAAAACCTTATGTATACAAGGTCTGAGGTAGTTAATAGTGGGGTTTAACGTGGATCTTAAGGACTGATTTTTTGGTTTTGTTTTTAATAGTAACTGCTGAGGCTCATCACTTTGTGCAGTTTTTCAGCTATTTCTTATCTTGCTTATAACGCCCCTTCTCAAAAGGGGCTAAGAAATGGAGTAGCAAAAAATAGTCTGCAGTAAGGTGACTTCTAGTAGCTCTACTTCTGGTTTGATTTTGTTTTTAACTCTTCCCTCTTATCCGAACTGTTGCAGATATTAATGACTGCGAGAGCAGCCCCTGTAAAAATGGTGGCACTTGTATCGACGGCATCAACTCCTACAAATGTATTTGTAGCGATGGATGGGAAGGAACATATTGTGAATCAAGTAAGTTATCCGTTCTTGAGAGAACTCTTGGAAAACATCAGGAAGGAATGGCTGGTGCTGTCTTTAAGCCTATCGTGACCATTCAACATGAACTGCGCTCTAAAGGCTACAGAGGACAAAGTGTCCTCTTCTTTTTTTCTACTAAATCCCAAGCTTTTGTATCAGAAATAAACCCAAGTTACAGAGCTGGACTGGGAGTAGAACCTGGCTCTGCTGCTGTTCAGTTGTCTGCCCTCCCCTTTGGACGAGGTTCTTAAGGACACCTCAGCACTGGTGCACACCATTTCAGGAACGGTGTATCTGCAGATACCTGTTTTGTCAGGCGCGGGAGCTGAGGAGGAGAGAGCACTCCGCTCCCACCCCTGACTGACAGGTTTATGTAACAGGCCTTTTCACTTCTTGTTTACTGAAACGAGATAACAAAGTTAGGGTTAGTTAGGGAATGTGGTGGGATATTCTTCATCTCTGTGACAGTGCTTAAAGCTTTAAAAATACTGTCCTCAGTGTTTAATCCATGATTGAAGCACAGGCCTGAATCGGGGATGGGACGTGCACCTTTCACGCATCAAGTGGTCGTCAATTCTGTCAACACTGCTCAGCTTGATTTCTCTCCTCAACGTTTCTAGATATTAATGACTGCAGTAAAAACCCTTGCCACAATGGAGGAACTTGCCGAGACTTGGTCAACGACTTCTTCTGTGAATGTAAAAATGGGTGGAAAGGAAAAACTTGCCACTCCCGTAAGTTCAGCATTTCCAAAACATACCAGGCGTGCTCTGTTGGGCTGCTCAAACTTGTTGCGTTGCATGAGGAAAGCCTTGATATTAAGGGTGGTTTGGGTTCTTCGCAGGTGACAGCCAGTGCGATGAGGCAACGTGCAACAACGGAGGAACGTGTTATGACGAGGGGGACACTTTCAAGTGCATGTGTCCTGCAGGATGGGAAGGAGCCACTTGTAACATAGGTAAATACCCTGCGTAATCACCAGGAAGCAGATGCAGCACTCAAGCTGTGACCTCAGTTTTTCCTCTTGGCTCCGTTCTGACGGCTTTCTAACAACTCAGCGGCAAATCGTGTTTCTGTTACAGCAAGGAACAGCAGCTGCCTGCCAAACCCCTGTCACAACGGTGGTACCTGTGTAGTCAGCGGGGATTCTTTCACCTGCGTCTGCAAGGAGGGCTGGGAAGGACCCACGTGTGCTCAGAGTAAGTCGTCTCCGCTTGAACTTTTCCAGAGCGGTGCGCAATGAGAACATGAGCTCATCCTGTCACCCTTGGAGTCAAGATTGAAACCAGAAGGGAAAGCTTGTTTGATGTAGGCTTTAGCATCACCTGAATCTTTGTTTTTAATGACTTTATGTGATGGAGCCTTGACCTGGGCATGAGAAAGTTGCAAATGAGCTAAGTGGAGACAGATGTTGTCTTGTTTTCTCCCGCATTCTTTTTCGACGAGCAGCTCTGTCTGCTTCCACTTTTTTTTTTTTTTCCCCCCTTTACAGGGCTCTCTTCCTGTGTACATGTGTTCCACAATGTAGTTAACAAATTTTGCGGTAGAAGCCTGGAATCAATTTAGTAGAGAATTTCAGCGTATTTTTGTTGAAGTTGAGCTAAGTGTAACAACTTGGGCATTGGGGGAAGTTTGATCCTTCTTTACTGACAGTAGAGTTGTACTACCCAAAGTCTGCGTGTTTAACGTTGTCTGCCTTTGCTTTGCAGACACCAACGACTGCAGTCCTCACCCTTGGTAAGTTTAACATGTTTAATCTTCCCTCCGTTGCTTCTTTGGTTGTGTTAACGTTCTAGATTCTTGTTACCTGTAACAGTTTTTTAATATATATATATATAAAAATGATTTTTCTTTTTAGTTACAATAGTGGCACTTGCGTGGATGGAGACAACTGGTACCGCTGTGAGTGCGCTCCAGGCTTTGCAGGTCCTGACTGCAGGATCAGTAAGTGTTTCAATTGCACCTCACTCTGATTTTTGTCTCACTTGAATCTCGTTGAGAGACAATCATCTTAATTGAGTTAAGTGGTAGATCAGATCAATGATAGATGTCCTGTGTCTTCTGTAGCCGTACCCAGATCTGTAGTGGATGTGAGGAGAGCCGGAACTGCACTGAAAATGAAAGAAATCTTCAGGCCCACTCAGCTGGAGCAGAAACCTCTTGGTTCAGCTGAGTGGGCAAAGTGCCCTCAAGGTCGTGGGCCCAGTTAGAAAGTGTTTGTGAGGTGCAGATTCCTGCTTGAGAGGAAAGCGTGCCAGCCAAAAACCTTGTCAATTAATAACCCACCTACAGGCCCTGAGGTGATGTATGCACTTCCCTGTAATTTAATAATAATTACAGGAGGGAGAACACTGACACGGATTTTAATAACAGCCACGGCAACAGACACTTCCTAGCAGTGCTACAACTGGGAAGGGGTTTTACATGGTCACCAGTTGAAGAGTTTAGTAGGGGGACAACACTGGAGTCTGTCAGAGGAGAGGAAGTGTGTCTCTGAGAAGGAATGTGTCCTTGCCCTTGAAAAGCTCCTGCAGCCATAGGGGTCGGGTTTTGATCTTTGTTAGCGGCACTCAGCAGAAACTTCAAAGAACTGGCTCTGAGATTATACCGGTGCTGCTAATATGGATCCACCTCTGGGCGGACACTAGAATATGACATAAAGCTACAGTCGGCAAATCTGTGGTCAGTTTTTTCTGACAAAATAAAAGGATACTGTAACTTCATTTTGTTTCCTCTCCTACCCTCGTAGATATCAACGAATGCCAGTCTTCACCCTGTGCCTTTGGAGCTACCTGTGTAGACGAAATTAACGGGTACCGCTGCATTTGCCCCCCGGGCCGTAGTGGTCCAGGATGCCAAGAAGGTATGGCAGATGCTATAGCTGGTCACAGCGCCTGTAGCCAGGTCTGTGTGATTGCACGTCAACAGGTCTGTGGTCGTAGAGGGGTTTGGGGGGGGTCATCTGTTGTTGGTCTAAAGCAAGTATCTTTCTTCACTGAAGAAGCAAACTTAGGGATAAGTTTAGATGAACTTAGGAAAGGGGTGGGGTGTTTTTAAATTTTTTTTTTTCCTATTTTAAGTAGCCAATTCTGTTCGCTCTCTCTCCAGTTACAGGAAGGCCTTGCATTACCAGCGTTCGAGTGATGCCGGACGGGGCAAAGTGGGATGATGACTGCAACACCTGTCAGTGTTTGAATGGAAAAGTCACCTGTTCCAAGGTACTGCTGGGCTGTCTTTTGGGTTACGCTCTCCGTCTGTCCTGTCACCAGCGGTTACTTACTGGTATTCATTCTCCTCCAGGTTTGGTGTGGTCCTCGCCCTTGCGTCATACATGCCAAAGGTCATAACGAATGCCCAGCTGGGCACGCCTGTGTTCCCGTTAGAGAAGACCACTGCTTCACTCACCCTTGTGCTGCGGTGGGTGAATGTTGGCCTTCGAACCAACAGCCGGTGAAGACCAAATGCAGTTCGGACTCTTACTACCAAGACAACTGTGCCAACATCACCTTTACCTTTAATAAAGAGCTGATGGCACCGGTGAGTCGCAGAACACAGCTCACCATGCTGTGGCACGTGTGTTTGCTTCCCAGAGCTTGAAATGGCTTTTTTGACTAATAAAAGTACAGCCAAAGCTGATGCTCCTTTGTTATCAAAGAAAACAGAAAGTACAGAGGGTGAATACCTCAATGCTTTTGAGGCCAGGGAAGAACAAAAGCTGGTTTGGAGGGAATTCCGCCTCCTTTTCACCTGAACTCTTACTTCAGGGGGGGGAAAAAAAAAAAAACATCACCAAAAAAACCCAAACCACTACTTATACTTCTGTGTTCCATGCACATCTCTCTTTAAAATCCCCAACACCCTTTTTGTTTCCTCCAGGGACTCACCACAGAGCACATCTGCAGCGAACTGAGGAATCTGAACATTCTGAAGAACGTTTCTGTTGAATATTCCATCTACATCACCTGCGAGCCCTCACACTTGGCAAATAACGAAATCCATGTTGCTATTGTAAGTATTCCTGGAATATTTTTAAATGTCTTAAGTTAATTGCTTGGATATGTTCCACCTGCTGGCAACTGGAATTGGGAGAGCAAGGGGGGTGTAGCACAACATTTCTGTTCTACTGTCTCAGGTGCTGCTTTTGAGGGGTTTTGGCCATCATTTTAAAAATGGGGACAAAAATTCTGCATTCTGCTTCCGCCCACAGCTGGGCTCTTTCTTTTTTCTGTGGGGTTTTTTAAGTATTAAAAGTGATTGCAAACGTTGGTAAACAGCCGGTTGCCCACGTGTCTGCTCTGGCGTTTGGTGTTAATTGTGCAACTTCTTCTGTAGTCTGCAGAAGACAGTGGGGAAGATGAAAACCCCATCAAAGACATCACAGATAAGATTATTGACCTCGTCAGTAAGCGCGATGGTAACAACACGCTGATCGCGGCAGTGGCGGAAGTCAGAGTACAGCGGCGACCAGTTAAGAACAAAACAGGTGAGCTCTTCCTCGACTCCCAGAACTTGTGCACTTGCCACAACTGGAACAGCCCGCCAGAGGCGGGTGAAGCTTTTCTCCCTTCTGACATCTGTAGAGAGCTGATAATCTGCCTCTTGGCCCTGGGTTGACCACGTGTTTACCTGGCGATGCCACTGCTGTCCAGGGAGATGACTTAAATCCTGTTGGAAGTGCCCGTTAGGAGCTTTCCCAGTAGCACAGGCACGCACCCCCACCTCGCTGACAGCCACCGGTGGGGAGAGAAGGGACGGTAGTGGATGCGGGGCCAGCTGCCCTCAGGGCTGAGGTGGTTCCCCTGAGCCAGGAGCTGCAGCAGAGCAGTGTCACGAAGCCAGCGTGACTCCTGCCAGCGGTGAGGGGCTCTGTGCGTGCAGGGAAGGGCTGTCAGACAGTGCTCCTGGGTCCTAAACTCGCGTTACACACCCCGCAGTCTGAAAAAGCCACAACTATGTCGCTGTCTGGACCCCAGAGGAAAACTAAGGTGCAAGAACCGAGCTTTGTTCTCTTAGTACAGAGCCTGGAGTGGGATGCTTGGTTTGCAGCTGGGTTAACCGGTCTCGTATCTCTTCCAGATTTCTTGGTGCCGCTACTGAGCTCGGTCCTAACGGTAGCCTGGATCTGCTGCCTGGTCACTGTTTTTTACTGGTGTATCCGAAAGCGCAGAAAGCAGAGCAGCCACTCCCACACGGCATCTGACGACAACACCACCAACAACGTGAGGGAGCAGCTGAACCAGATCAAAAACCCCATTGAGAAACACGGAGCAAATACTGTCCCAATTAAAGACTATGAGAACAAAAACTCCAAAATCGCCAAAATAAGGACACACAACTCCGAGGTGGAGGAAGACGACATGGACAAACATCAGCAGAAGGCCCGGTTTGCCAAGCAGCCAGCGTACACTTTGGTAGACAGAGAGGAGAAGCCCCCCAACAGCACTCCTACCAAACACCCGAACTGGACAAATAAACAGGACAACAGAGACTTGGAAAGCGCACAAAGCCTCAACCGGATGGAGTACATCGTATAGCAGACGGCGGGGCTGCCGGGCAGGGCCTTTGAGTATCGCTCTCAAGGCACTCCAGAGCTTGTAGTTCTTAAACTGTTGTGTAATATTTGAGTCTAAGGCTATTATTTACTTAGAATCCCTGTGTTAATTTAAGTTTTGACAAGCTGGCTTACACTGGCAATGGTAGTTGCTGTGGTTGGCTGGAAAACCAAGTGCTGCATTTCACATCTATGCAAAACTAGTCAAAAGTGCCCTCCTGGAAACTCGGCTGTAGCTCATCCATCACGGAAACGTTCCACAAGGTCTCACGTAGCCTTACGCTCCTCCTTAGAGGTCATTCTATTTTTTTTTTCTGCCAGATGTCCCGATTTCTACAGTTTCTTTAGAAGAATACATTTTATTTATATTTATTGAATTTGAGTTTTTTGTATATTGGTTTTATGGTGACGTACAACTAGTTCTGTATTTGAAAGTGCCTTTGCAGCTCGGAACCACAGCAACTATCACAAATAAGTTTATTATTTATTTTTTTATTGTATTTTTGTTGGGGGCGGGTGGGGGGAAACTTGTCAGCAGTTGCTGGTAAATGAAGAATTTAAAGAGGAAAAATGTGTCAAAAATAGAAGTTTGTATAGATATGTAAATAATTCTTTTTTTATTAATCACTGTGTATATTTGATTTATTAACTTAATAATCAAGAGCCTTAAAATATCATTCCTTTTTATTTATATGTATGTGTTTAGAGTTGAAGGTTTTTGATAGCATCGTAAGCTTGTGGCTTCTCTATTTTGAATTTATTTCCTTGTTACGTGTTGCCTATATGCCAAAACTAAGGTGTTCCGAAATAGTTTATTTTTACTAGGACGGGCTCTCGCGCCTCGACGCTGGGTTTTGTACCATGTCAAACGTTTGAAACACCTTCCATAGTATCATCACTTTAAGACTATTTGTAAGTACTGACTGAGGCAGTTTAGAGAATTAGACTAGAAATTTTTTTTTGCTGCTTTAGACTTGAAAAAAAACGAGTGACAGGCAGAGAATCTGCTAAGAAGCAGTTTAAGGGAACAAAACTGAGCTAGGACTTTCTGTAGATGAAATGTGAGTGGTTGCATGTAATTAAAATATCCAATTAGCGTGTGAAGTTGGAAACACAGCAATCTTACTTTGTAAATTCTAATTTTTTTTCTCACCATGAATATGTAATACTGAACCACTTGTAGATTTGACTTTTTTTGTAATCTACTGCATTTAGGGAGTATTCTAATAAGCTAGTTGTTGGATACTTGAACAGTAGAATGTCCAGTAAGATCACTGTGTAGGTTTGCCATAGATTACACTGCCCGCCTTAACAAGTGAGGAAATCAAAGTGCTATTACGACGTTGAAGATCAAAAGGCTTATAACCATAGTCATCTCGGTGGCTAACCATCGAGATCATGAAGATACCTTGTATTGTGATATTAGTGTTATATGAAAATGCATCTTTGATGTGTTGTTCCTGGCAATAAATCTTGAAAAGTAATATTTATTAAATTTTTTGTATGAAAACATGAAAGAGCGTGGAGATTATTGAGC
This sequence comes from Buceros rhinoceros silvestris, assembly GCF_000710305.1. NCBI lineage: Eukaryota > Metazoa > Chordata > Aves > Bucerotiformes > Bucerotidae > Buceros > Buceros rhinoceros. Next base: position 83,354 of record NW_010390596.1, on the reverse strand, counting down.
TTGGAGCCACTCCCGACTCGTTCCCGCACAGAACCAGCAGCAGGTGCCGGTTTACGTTTCCAAGACCTGCCTCTGATGCTGGTGGAGTCAGTTTTTTGTTAGATGACACCCCGTTCCCCTCTGGCTCTGAATCAGACCGAAGGGGGTTGAAAGCAGTGTGGCCCTTGTTCTCAATGTCTTTCAGCTCATGTACCTCTGTGTACTTTTAAGAGGAGGAGGATGATGTGACTGGAATTGTGCAACACGTTTATTCTGCCTGCACCAATGAGCTACCACCGATAGTAACCGAATGAGAGTAGCTAGGCAAGATCCAAACTGCTGACCTGGGTGGGAAAGGAGCCACAGATCAGACTGATCTCCGATGGGCAAAACGTGCTTTGTAAAGCATAAAATAAACTCTTGAACTATTCAACACAGCGGCTTTTAGTGCTTGACTACTGCAGCTGGGGGTGGGAAGTGGTGGGTAGCTGTCTCAGAGCCCGCTCTTACTGTGGCACGATTCCCTGATGAAGCTGCAGGCTTACTTTGGTGAGGTTCCTTCCACAGGAGGAACAATCAACAGTGGGAAAATAATAGAAAATAGGGTCAGGCTCCTGCTGGAGCTTAAACCTAAGGTGTTGGGCCTTCGTGTTGTGGGTGTAGTAAACACAGATCACTTTATTACTGCGATGTGAGCGGTTGAAAAATCTGCTAGCAAGGCATACTCTGTTCTGTACCTTCGTTACAGCTGTCTTAAAAAAAATGATAAAAACTATGCAGTGTTACTTTTTATTTCAAACTCACTTTAAAAGGGGGTTTCTGACTTGTTGCTGCATGGAACGTGGTCCTGCTCTTACTCATCACAATCACATGCCACATAACTTCATACTGGAGAACCACCAGTTACTGCCTGCTGAGGGGGAAGTCAACAACATTCGCTGCTTCTGACCACTGCAATAATTCCTTCACAAACAAATCCCACGAGTATTTATCTCTCTCTGTTCCCTGACTTACACAATGTGCAATAAGGGCACTAAACAAAACAGCATCTTCCCCCTCCCTCAGCAGCAAAGAGCTTTGTGCTGAATTAACCATCCTCCTGAGGGCTGCTGCTAATGTAGGACTTGAATGCAGTAACGCAGGAACCAACTGCCTGAAACATTTATACCTGAACTTGTAGGAATAAATCTGCATGTCTTCCAGAAAGCAAAAAGAAAAAAAAAGTAAACTGGGCTTTTGCTAGTCTGGGGACCATGGAGTTGTTGACAGGCCACCTCGAACCCCACCGAGGTTACAGACCTCATCGTTTAATCAGGGACAAAGTGGTTTAGCTCGCTGAAGACTCGGTGTAGAGCAAAACCTGGGTCCCTCAAGCTTCAAAATTCATCAGCCCCGAGTGCTGTATTCATTGATTTATTTCCAGCCCTTCCTGTGCTACAAAGGGCTGTCGTGACCATGCAGAGGTGCTGGGACTGCACAGGCTCCCCATGCACAATCCATTTTCCCATGTAACTCATTTCATCTCTAACTAACTCATACATTATAAAATTAGAGCCACACCAGTTGTACAGGGGGAGGGAAGAAAGAGAAGTCTGTGAAACTGCTATAATGATATTTTTAAATTATATCCTCATATCTCAGTGGTAGCTTCAAAATATCTACACTGGTGAATGTAACACGAAACCAGGCTTCCAAAGGCCGGAACCACCCCCAGCCTGGGGGCTGGTATATGGCATCTTCTCCCTAGTCATGAAAATAAACAGAACCACAAAGTTTAAGGCTTTCCCAGTAGAATACTGAGGCACGTTTCTTTTTGTGGAAGTTGTTATACTTTGCCAGTTCCCAGTTTACTACTCTGGGAAGAGACACTCTGTTTAGTCAGGAGAAGTTTCCCGCTGCTCGTGTGTGTTTGTTCTCTGGATCCTTATTCAGCTGAGAAGTGGGAAATGTGCATGTGCTTCCTGAGCTGCCGATTAAACGTAGGGGCTTTAAACACAACAATAATAAAATGACTCCTCTTCGTACCCTCAGCCTTGCCCTGCCGACAGCTCATCGAACCTGCCCGCCCTGGGTTTGGTTCCACATCAAAGCTCTGCACCTCCGCACGGAAAGGGCCCGTCTCATGCCGCAGTAACCGGCACAAAGGTGCTGAGCGTGCACGTTACCGCAGCTCAGCCTTGCCCTGCCGACAGCTCATCGAACCTGCCCGCCCTGGGTTTGGTTCCACATCAAAGCTCTGCACCTCCGCACGGAAAGGGCCCGTCTCATGCCGCAGTAACCGGCACAAAGGTGCTGAGCATGCACGTTACCGCAGCAGTAACACCAGTATGTTCACGTCACTGGGGAAAGCCAGCCTTGGGAAGGGCTCTTTCTGCAGCCCCAACAGGAGCAAACGACAGCCAGCCCGCACTGGTGCAGCTCAGGCCTCGCCACTGCGCAACAGCAACCAGCTCAGGACCTAAACGTGAGCCGAGCATCCTCAAGCATTTTCGCTGATGAAGGCGTTTTCCTCTCCACAGAAACAGCTCTCGTTCTTACACCAGCTGAAAACACCGGCACGGCAAGAGTTAATGATGTTAATAACCAGCTCTCTGCCAAGACAGCAAATGTTACGCTCTCCTTACTCCAGCCGTGGGGCTGAAGCCAGCGCCCAGGGCCCAGACCCCACCCTCGCCGTTTGCAGAGCCCCTCCGGACCGAGTCACAAGGCAGAGGCTGGACGGGTTTATTGGCGTATGCAGAGAGGGGAAGTTCTGACAAGGGAAGTACCCAATTCAGCCTTTTCCTCCCCAGAAGATGGAAGTGATTGCGCAAGCTCCCCCTCCCCTTCTAAAAGGAGCAAGAATATTTAAGCATATTAAAGAATCTGTCAACTTCCTTTTTCAGTGTTAACAAACAGCAGCAGCCACCATGACCAGTGCTCACCAGTGCGCACAGAGCCGGCTTGCGCGACGATTAATTCCCTTTTCTGGGGGTAAGGAGGAGGAGGAAGGGGGTGAAGGTCCTCTGTGGTGTGTTGGGCAGCGGACAGAGGTTCGGCAGACAGCTCAGCCTAGCGCTGGGGCAGCAGCGCAGCGATGCGGTATCAGACAGGGCGTCAGACTGGAGTCCCAGCCCCGATCCTCAGTGAGCGCCTGCTCTGTGATGTGCAAATTCTCTGCAGGGTGGGGATATAAACCTCTATGCTTTTCAATCTGGTGCTGTGAGATCACATTAATATTAAAAAGGGGCATGTGCATCTCTAGAATTATGGCTCAGGACACTTTTCTTTAAAGATCTGATGCATAAATAAAGATAATTAATAAGGCAGCAAATAAAGCAGTTACAGAGCTCGATTACCAATTCCTACTGCTGGCTCAGCTCTACTGAAGGATTTCTCTTGGACAGACAGGAGCAAAGCAGTGAACTTCTCATTCAAAACAGGTCCCCTGTCAGCTCTCACAGAAATTCCCTGCTCTGGAGTAATTTGCATGGATGGGGAAGGAGGGAGGGTGTTGGAAGGTTAATTCCCTGGATGTTTTCTGGGTTGCAGCTGAAACGCCCTGTGACGCTACCTCATCTCCACACCTCTCTTACGACTTCTCAGCGTAAGCTGACACCAAACAAACAGTCCCCATCTGAAAACGTCACCCTGCTGCCACTGCGGAAAGGACAAGGCCGTGCACGACCATGTTCCATCTGGATTATCTAGAGGAGAAAAAGTGAACAAAATTGGAGAACTGCATTCAAAAACTCTTGATCCCACTGATGAAAGAATTTGCAGTGTGAGTTCCTTGCTTTACCTTGAAGAAACTGCTCACTCTCCGTCCTGCCCCAGCTCTCAAGACAAGCATATTCCCACCCCTCCCAGGTTCAGCTGCAAACGCTTTGATATCCCTTTGATGAAAGGCTCCATGAGCTGCTCTTCCCCCACCCCACGTCTCATTCACATGGGGTTTGGGGTGCTCGTTAGTGCTTATTAGAGAAGAAAAGAGCAGAAAGCAAAGAAGTGAGGAGTGCCTTTTATTACAGCTAATTTCTGAGGCCAGCCCACACTTCCCGCTGCCGGCTGAGAGAGTCTCGATACTATTAACTCTCTTGGCCCAAACCTGTATTGGGGTGGTTTCACACAGCTTGAAGCCTTTCGCTGGACACTGATCTAGGCAAGGAGGTGACTACTCCTAACACACCGTCTGGGACCCACAGGCAGAGCGGTGAGAGGGAGGGGAGTTCACACTGACAAAATAAACGCCTTCAGAAGGGTACTTAGCACCTTCCTCAGTCTGCACCTGCTGCACAAGGAAAGGTCCTGCTTCTTAAAATGTTCCTCTTCCTGCTTTCCAGAGCAGAAACATGGCTCAGGCCAAGCGTGGCACAGAAACACAGCTCCACAACTGCAGTAACACACGGACTGACACGCTCAGCCCTGGCGTGCAGTGACAACGTGACAGATGGTATCAGGACTAGCACAAAGCTTATGACGCCAAATAACTCCTGCAATAGCTAAAACCTTCCTCCCGGTCAACAGTGGGCAAGGGAGATGCGACACCAGCCCGTTTCCTCTCTGTAAGTAAATATGTAAAAGGCTGGTTTAGCGTTTGATGTGTGTTTGAACACAAAAAGTTCACTAAACAAATATTTCTAACCACTTTGATGTAAAGAATAATGGCAACGATGGTCTGCGCTCACAAGGAAGTGTTTGGCCGGATAGGACTGGTCCGCTACCAGCAAACAGCACAGAGCAGACCAGCCAGATGAGCCATTCAGCACCAGCCAGCCCACAGTGGCTGGGTTTGGAAGACACTTTTTGAAAAACACGG
>NW_010390596.1:62131-78551 GCF_000710305.1 Buceros rhinoceros silvestris | reverse complement strand
CGACCAGATGACCCATCCAGCCCCAGCCAGCCCACAGTGGCTGGCTTGGAAAGACACTTTCAGACAAACGGGTATTCTTCAAGGTGAGCTCTGCACTGGGGCCTTTCGCCAGCCTCAGATCCACACACACATCAGAGGAGTTCAAAGAGGCTCCGAAGATGACAACACCCAACATAAAGAAACATGCACGCAAGATAAAAAATGAACCAAAGAAATTGCTTCTGTGCTTCAACGGCAGTTTCAGAACAGAACAGAGCCTTAAATATGCATCACTTTAGCAGAGCTATGCTCGTGCTGCTCAGAAGCAAACTGGTACCAGAAAGCCCCAGCCAAAACGTGCTGATTTTACTCTGGCTCAGTTTCCAGTTGCTTTTTGTTTTTTTTTTTTCTTTTCCCTAACCCTGACTCAGGGAATCAGGTTTGCAGTTCAAGCGCATGTCAGACACCTGGGTGCAGGTGGATTGCTGATACAGAAACACACAGAGACAGAGAAAACCTTGGGCTTAACTACAGAGACAACTGAGAAGTCTGGTAATGCCACAGCCTGGGGGTCACAGCGGCTCACAAAGCAGTCACCAGGTTTGCAAAAGAGGAACAGTTTTTCTTACAAAAGAAAGAACAGTCGTGAGCAGCCACACCGTCTAAAATCCAGAAATGACCATGAATTCATTTTTCTCTGAATGACTGCATTTGAGAGGACCCAAGAAACAGCTTTTCAATGTAACTAGGCTACACAGCTACAAAAAGCCCAGGAGCCCAGCGAGTCAGAAATTAAGAGTAGGAACTATGTGACTGCGCCCTCCGGAGAAAGCACCCTTGTCCCTGTTGTGACTCTCTTGGCTCTGACACCTTTCAGTGATCCAGCCCAACATTCCCTACAGTTGCTCAATCACCTTTTTAAAAGGAGGCCGTTCCACTGCTATCAGCCAGGTAGTGGAAGAGCAGCATCCTAAAGGAAAACCCAAGTGTCCTACGCAGACGCTGGTTTAATCTCCCCAGGCCCCCTATGAAGGTATGACATCCCTCTGTAAGGCTGCGTGCAGGTGTGTTACTAACACTAAACTGTCATTCTAAGGCTGGACTCTATAAAAACCGTATGCGACGACACAAATGGTACGTGGTTGCCCTCTGGTTTCTAACACTGGAGTTAAATGAGTTAGAGAGAGGAGAGAGGCAAGAAGAAGGGAAGCTGCAGCATCCAAAGCCTTCAGCAGTAGTTTGGAGTGTCCTTGCCTGAGACCATCCACAATTTTCATAGAGCAATCGGTGTGTTTGCCAGTTTGCACAAACAAGTGGAAGGTCTTTTCCCTGACCAGAATGAATGGAAAAGAATTGGCTGAAGTGACTTTATCAACTTTATCAACTGCAAGTGCCTGTTACTGCATCATCATCTAAACCTCTCCTGTTGGTATCTGTTACAATCAAGAACATCATCACAGCGATCCAAAGAAATGCAAAGCAGAAATAATAGAATTTACAACTGAAGTCTAGAGTATGTGCTTGGGCCATTGCTTACCAATTCATTCACCGTAAGAACTTAAAGAAGCCACCCAGAGAACCCACACTAAGGCTTTAATATAAACTACTGAATTTTTCTATTCTAATTGCTCTTATTTTTCTGATAAATACTTAAATAAACATCCTTATACCTCTTTTAGGTCCATCAAAAAGGTGCTTTTTACTCCCTTCTTGGTTCAGTACCTCAAGTCCACACAAAGACAACAGTAACCTCGGGCTATTCTTCCTCCAAACCCAGGTTCATCTGCAGCCTCGGCTTTGCTGATCCTAGGAAAGACGCTTTTGCAGATGATGAAGGTCAGGTAAGCATTAGGAACCTTAGTGCAAAGCACTGTGAGAAACATCACACAACAAGGCTGAAAGAAAAAAGAGAAAATGTCTTCTAGCAGGCAGACCCTTCCTCAGTTACAGCAAAAGCAGAGAGTGTTTACAGCAGACAGATGCCGTTCAATGGACGGAGTCGTGCTGCTGACTCTCGTAAGGACATGGCTTATGCTACCAACTCTAATGCTTAGGGATGGGAATCTTCTTAACCTAAATGAGGATGTCCACAGCCCTAAGTATATATCAGCAAGATTTTTTCAAATTGCTTCACAACAGATGTCTGTGGTCACAGTGATTTTAAGAGAATGAGGGGAGAAAAGTGATTATAAATTTATTTTAAATGTTTAAAGATAAGCAAGAAATTAAAAAGTTCCATTTCCTCAGCTCATTAACATACAAGTTACAAAAGCAGTATGGACCGTGCAATTAAAAATTACCTCTGTCTTAAAGCAACAAATAACTTGGGTATCGCTAACACATGAAAACAGCGTCATTCTGGCACACAGACGAGGCTCGTTCTGAACCACGAGTGCACGAAGACGTGTGAGCGTGTTCACGTCTGAACTTCTCCCCATAGCACCGACTGCATGTCCAGACGACTGCGTGTACAAATGCAGCCCTCATTCCTCCAACAACCGAAGGCGTGATCGCCTGCATCCACAGCTGGGGGTAGAAATAAAGGTTCACATCAAAACTGCACAGCAGAAACTCCAGTTCTTTTGAAACGCCACTGAAAAGGTGGCCCTTAAAATACCATTAAATCCTGGTTAAAGACTTATTTGAAATCTCCTCAATTCGCCTGACTGTTGCAAAGATCATGTGAATAAAGCATGAACTTCCCAACACAGAGAGGGAAAGGATTAATTTTTACTAAAATAAACTATGTGTTCAGAAACAAGCAAAACAGTGAATAACCGCAGCTGCTAACAGATCACAACAGCGGTTTTAACTTCTGCTGTCATCAGCTGGTACGACTTTTTCATAGCACTAAAACAGAGCTAAGATTTTCCTTAGTAAATATTCTAAAAGATCTTTCTATAAATACTACTCTGGTTCGTACAGTATTAATGTCTCATTCTTAAAGACTCAACGTCACAGTTCCAAACGAGTAAGATACTTAGTTAACTAAATCGTCTTTGTAAGTTTTACCTAATATTGACTTTGTATTTTTATTTTTCATTATTTTGAATTGCTTCCTATTTGTGGCATGTGCTTTCCTAACGCAGATCTGGCTGTCCACCCATACCATCATTTCAGACTTCAGGACTTCCTAAGCCTTCGCAGTTTTAACTTCCTGAGGCCATTTTCACCTTCTTTTTTTCGTTTTTGGGTAAGCTGCTCCGAAGACGGCGGCTGCAGTTCTGAACAAGATGATGGCACCACAGGCAGCTCTTCAGGGGTTATGCTCGGCTCATTTTGGCTTCTCTGCACTAGACTGTTCCTCTCAGAAAGGGGCCCGGAGAGGGTTTTTCTCAAAGTTAGCAACTCCTCCTCAGACACTGCCTCTGTAATGCCTTGTTTCAAAAACAACCTGGAATTAAGTGGGGTCTTCTCCTCCAGGAATGAACCTAAACAATCAGCGGTGCACTTACTCCTTTCTGTGTTGCCAGGAATCAAAAGAGTCCCTTCTGAGGACGCTTTTTTGAAGTGCTCTAACTTTTCTCCTGAACCCCAGCTCTTTTGTGGAGCCTGTGTTTTGGTCACTGTTTGACTTTGTTTTGGATCTGGCAGTGCTGACTCAGAGCTACAAGGAGGGTTCTCGCTTAGAAGACTCCGCTTCAACCGCTCCAGAGAGTGAGGTTTTTGCTGGCTGCTAACATCATCTGGCTGGCTCTGATTAACATAATTTTCCAGCTCTAAAACAGGAAGCTCCATGTTGCTCTCAGCTGTATTTATACAGTCCTTTAGCAGTCCCACACTCCTACATCTCACTTCAGACTGAGGACTGAAAGAAGGCTGACAGTCGTTCTTTTTGTTCTCCGTCTGTGAGTCCACTGAGCCAAGATACTCTATCTTGGACTCCTTGCTGATCTGAGGTTTGCTTGCACTGGTTTTCCTTGTTTTTGTCCTTTTCACACTGCAATAAAATGAATTTCAATTGTAAATTAAAAAAAGAATCTTCACTGCCTCAATCTGCCCTTTTTACATACTCTGAAACTCCACCAGGGCAACCCTCCTCCTGAATGTGGGAAAACTCCCTGTGTATCATCTTGACAAGCAGTAATGTTTGTCTGGTATGGCTAATATCAAGTGTTCTCCATTTGATTTTCCACTGCACTAGGGAAACCCTATTTATTAATGACTAAGCCATGAAGGAGTTCACATTCTATTCCAGGAGGCAGAACTGGATTCATTGCAGACGTTAAAGGTCAACACGGCATAAGTACATCGAATTCCTTCCCAAACCGGTTAGATAAAATAGTATTTCCTAAGTGCCTAAACAACTTCAAACCATTCCCATATATTCACATGGAAAACGTCTATCTATCGACTAGAGGGGGCAGGCGGGGAGAGGCAGCAAGCACATCTCTCTGTGAGACTTCCTAATCTCTATTTTAGAACGTTCCTCTGGAATTTTTCCCAGGACATTTCAAAGCATGACTTTAAAGTTAACCACTGCTCATCTAGTATCAAGCCCATTCATCTGGGAAGGACTTAGGTAATGCAAGAAGATGATATTCTAAAAGGAATTAGACAGGAAAACAGGATCACAAGGGACCTGATGGAGTGTCAGTACATAAACACTCCTCGGCAGCGCGTTACCTACAAATCTGATTTCACACAGGCTGTAGGATGAGCTTTACGCTCTAGTACCAAAGCTGCCTATGGAAGATTTTGAGTCTATAGATTGTCCGGTGCTGTGGCCACTTTCTGGGGCTCTGCTGATGCTGAGCAGTTCCCAGGTGGCATGTCTAACTCTTCACAAAGAGGGCAGGCTCTTCCACAACAGGTAGAGCTGGCGTTCCCCCAAATCTCGTCTCGTTTCCAAAGACAACACAGGTGAAACAACATGGGGGGGAAAAAAAATCGGGTTCACAGTAAATCCCCCCTTCCACAGTTCATCTGGGGCTACTAACAGCTTGCGCAAACAAGGTGACATCCTGGTACAGCCAAGGACACGTTCAGCTGAGCAACTAACCCTCCCCATCCACTACACCAGGGATGCCAACTGTGACCAAAGATCTCGACCAGTACTGTGGCACGCTGCAGACACTCAAACTGAACAAAAAATATATTTGCAAAGTGTTTTCCCCCAGATTCAAACATCACGTATTTATTTTGGCTCAGAGCTTCAATCAAGGAGAAAACACCCTGTTTTGATTCTGCCTCGCGCCATGTGAGATATCTGTGTGGCCTGTAATCGCTGTTTTCATGCCATACAAAACAACAGCGATCACTTTCTGTCCACACTAGAACAGCGGTCTCTTAGTTTAACATAATCCTTGGTAAAGGACTTTATAATAGCTGAAATTTTGTTACATAGGCTAGATTCTACTTACTCAAATTTTACCAGGTTATATATTTAACACCTAGGAAAGAGTAGTGACGTACATTTCTTTCAAGACGTCTTGCTTTATTTGTTCGCTCGGACTAATCTTGGGCTTCTTGTCCTCAGCAGATTCAGTAAAATATTCAGACGTCCCATTGGAAAGTTCTTCTTTCTGCTCCAAAAGAAAATACAGGTTTAAAGCATGACACATCAAGTTATGACTATTCAACATAAAACTCCATTTCTAAAACTAAGATTACAGATGTTCTTTATTATTTTGATCTGAGCCGTCTAAGAGAAACAATTACTTTTAATCTTTTAATATTTGAGAGTCTAGTCTGTTCCCTCCCCTTTCAGGCTCCCAACGAACATATTTCATATGCTAAAATATACCACAAACAAACAAGACTGTAATGTAAAGGACGGAGCTTTCCAAACCGTCTGAGGAAACTGTTGGCAAATATTTGACATCTTTGTGGCTCTGGCTGTGACAAATGCCAGGAATCTCTCTTGCAGACAGGAGCACGTTTGTCAGTTTTTTTTCTCTGAAGAGACTGACTGGCGCAGTGGTCTATACACCGAGTCTCGGAAGAATTGCCATGATTTTCCACACTTACAAAAAACCATACAGTATTATTTGCCCGTTTAAGAAAGCAAGGGTTAAAACTTCTAACGCAAACATGGAAACGCTCGCAGCTTGTAGTGGTTGGCTACTACAGGACACCAGGGGAATTCTTTCTGGTCTCTGCTAACATTAGCACCACAGTTTTATATAAGAGATCGGGGCGAGAGGGAGGGAAGGAAAATGCTCTTTTTCTTCAAGCTCTGAGCATTTCCTTTCACAATGAAACAATCTCAGTGAGAGAAGGGCTATTTGCTGTCTGCGCTATTAACTACCACATACTTCAAAAAAGTATTATCTCTGGGGCTATGGAGAGAGGAGAGGAAAATGGGGCGCAGTCAAGAAGAGAAGAGGCTTTGTGCATCTCCTTTTCTTTGATGGCATTTTTCTTCATCAGCCTGCCTGACGCAGCTTCTGACTGGGGCTCACCAAATGTAGCGAGCGCTTATTTACACCGCTTCCTGCTCCGTGCTGGGAAGCCAGCACCCTGGAGCCAGGTGGTAGCAAAGAAATGAAGAAAGCAGAGAACGACTGCGGAGGCGCAAGGCCAGAGCGCGTACCTGACCGCTGCCTGGAACACCCCTCCGGAACCTGTCGCTTGCCGGGGATTAAGCCCTGTCCGGTTTTATTTCTGTTTTAAAGGAGAGGGGGTGAACCTCACCGCTCCCTCCAGAAGAATAAGCCAGTGAAAACGACTTCCTGTTTTGTAAGCAGAAAGAGGGTAGCCAGGCAGAGAACTAAAGCCATTTCGACAGTTTAAAAAACTACAGCTGTTTTGAGCCTTCTATTCGGAGCAAATTACGCAAATGTGTCCGTGTGTATGGAGAGATGCACCAAGTTCTGTCCACTAGTGGTGCAACATGTGTGTTTACAGCAGGCAGAAGACACCTGGGACGTACATGCAATGTGATTTCAACCTCAGAAATCGAGCCTAACTAGTTTAATCTGAGAGATTAATTGCTGCTTCTGTTCTTGTTAGAGGTATGGACTCCCCTAATCTGACTAAATACGTTTTCATATTTGATAAATGATTAAAGAAGGGAATAGTTTAAGATACTCAAGACTTTGGCTCATTTTAGGATACGGCACAGACCCTTAATTATAAAGTCTGTAAAACTACTCTGATTTCCAGCAACATTCATGTAACTGAAGGCTCTTGCACAACCATCCTGCATCAAAGCAGCTGGAGAGCACCCTTACTTCACCCGGGGACAGGAGCACAAGCAGAAGCATCTGAATTTCTGCTTCATGCTAAGCACCGTAAGGCTAATTCTACTAAATCTTCCTCAGTCCTCAGCAGAGGACACCAACACAGCAGACGGTGACGAGATTGCCCATCTGCTAAGGCAGTTTTCATAGACATGGTAAGCAATGGGTGGAAAGGAGCTCTCGGAGCAAATTCCAGAAGAGGACTGGGCACAGTTCCTGTCCACACGTCCTCACTACCGCAGGAAAGCCGTAAACCTCACTTCTAATTTGCACCTGATTATGAACAGCGCATGATCCTTGCACAGAGCGTACTGTCACGCCAGGGTGTGAAGACCAGACCCCGGAGAGAGGCAAAGATGACGAAGCCATGTCACTTGTGCGTTGAGTCAGGCCGGAGTTAACGGTTCAGAGGTGAAGGGCTAACTCATTCCATCACTCCACCACCGTCAAGCTTTTATTTGTTTTTAAACTGCTTATCACACAGACAGTGACAGAAAAGGGTTAAGGTGTTAAAAAAATTAAAAATCGAAATGATTTATATGTGAAACACTTCTGAACATGCCCTCTAAGTACAGTAGATTTTCCCCTTGGAACCACACCCTGTAAGTGCTGTATTTTGAGAGCTGAACAATTAACATAAGGCATATGAGTCAGTCTTTGAAAGACTCTGTGGGAACCAGAGAGCCTTTTGCTATTAGGAGTGATGTAAACTCCCTAAGGCTGGAATAAGTCCACAATAGAAGGCAGAGAGAGTCATAAATAACAACAATGGGCACTCCATATACTACTAAGACACTCAGCCATTATTGGTGATACTTCCTTTATTTTCTTTATTAGACTTAATAATTTTAGTTAATTAAAAAAATAAAAAACACTGGCTGTTTTTGGGAATACTATTTATTTCCTATGGGAACTTCAGGACTTGTTAAAGAAAGAAGAAAAGCTAATCTGCTCTCATCCTGTCTAGTAATCCCAAATTCCTTTTAGGCAGTGAAATAATTAAAGAAAAATATTCCAGGCATAAAAAGGAGGACAGCAGAAGCAGACATCATATAAACAATGACACCATGACAGAGAAAAACGTCAAAGCACCGCCAGACTTGTGACTTGACTCTGAAAGAGCTGCAGGGAGTGGGATCACTGCTAACAAATTAAAACCACATTTCTTGGCAAATTGTTCAAGACAGACATATTTACATTTGTATAGAGGCTGGGTGGGCACGAAAGATGAAAATGCTGCTTTAGCCCTTGAACTGCCAAGTTCTATTAGAAATATGTGCTCCTAAACCCCGAGGGTAAGCTCACTCCTGTTTGTCGCTAAAACTCGGCGAAGAAGGACCTGCAGAAATGGAGCTTACAAAGTCTTACTGCCCTACCTGTGTGTAACACAGTCCCCCCCAAACCTGACTAAAGATCCTTAGTACTTATCAAAGAGATGGCTGGGAGAAGCACTCTAGTGAGACCTACAGAGAAGTGTGACTGTTGGGCACACAATATACTTGCTTCGAGGCCTATCAAATTGAAAAGTCACTCTTCCACCATCTTACTCCATACACTACCTCACTCAAAATGAAACAGAAACCCTCAGAAACATAGAAGTGGTGATGCCGTGTGCAGATCTCTGCGGGTTGGCCGAGTTCAGCAATCCAGCCTTAAGCACCTGTGAAAGAGCTACTTGTGGACGTGCACTTGTGAAGGATCCTCACAACCCATCATCCTGAAGGGGAGTGACAGGTTTGGTCTTTTCAGCCAAACAGGCAAATACTGTATTTTGTCCTCAGAGTGGGATGCTAGAAAAATTTCCAAAGGGAACTGTGCTGCCCCCTCTTCCCACCTCTCGTCTGATTTCATATTTTTGAGTTGTCTCTTACTGCGCTCAGGAGAACAGTTGCACATGCTTATGTACCAATAAAGTAATGCTAAGGGATAATTAAATTTCATGTCTGGTTTAAAAAAACCCACCCCACAATAAAAACCACACATTGTTTCTGAATTGCATTTATCACCGTGGCTCAACTTGCTCAACAAAAAATACTTAATAGGAAACATCAATGGGTCTAATAAATCAAATTTAGTATCTGAGGGCCATACGGGAGGGGACTCTGAAGAACTCTTAATTGACAAAGCAATGAAATAAAGTATTATGCCAGGCAACACAAGCGAATAAAATTAAAATTAGAAAAAGGGATCAGACAGAAACAGCGTTATGTGAGCTCGCAGTTGCGGGGTTTCTCTTCATGTCACTTTAAGTGGTGCCGTGAGCTCAACCATCTAAGATAACCTTTATGTCTCAGAACTGTTCTAATAGATGATTGGCAGATCAGAGAGATCACGCAGGACTCTTTCCAATCTGATTAGAGGAAAAGGGATCCTAAAGGAAGTGAGGCGGCTCGTCAGTGAAGGGTGAATCAGATACTAGCATCTAACTGATAGAAAATCGACAGAGGCAGGAATTTGGATTTAGGTTTCTGCCCTCTCCCATCCCACATGAAGGAAAAGCTTCCCACAATTCAACAATGCAAATTTTTCAGTGTTTCCAACGAATCTGTCCCAGCAACTCTACTTATGAACTCCTACCACATCATAAAACATTCACAGAAGTTTTCCAAGAACAGAAATGGGTATTATTCTCCAACTGAAATACAGTTCCTTGATTGGACTTGTGGAATATTGCTCTACATTTTGAAATAGACTGTCTTGTTCTTAATGCCAGTAAGTTCCAGTAAAAAACATTAAGCATCATTCCATGTTACACATGGGAGTACTGATGTTTCATTTGAAATAGGTATTTTTAAGGAATGCTGATGGTTTTTAAAAATACATTCTTTTCAAGATTGAAATTGGAGAAACAACCAGAGAAAACTCTCCAGTGAGAAGCAGAACTGTATGATCTACCCGCGGCCTAGCGCAGAAAGGGAAAATCTAACTCCTGCATCAGTACAGTCTTCATTATCTACTACCAAAGTTCATTTTAATTGGATACCGTGGATCTTAAGTATAAGGTTTTGCTTGTCAAGAGTCCCTCTGGTCTGTACTACTTAGTCCAAGAGCTGCTCTATTCAGTTACAAGCCAGTTTCTCAAAATATGAGGTGTGAACCCGGGTTTCTCACTTGATGCATAAATCCTGGCAATCCCAAATGCTTCAAAGGTCCCCAGAGCAGCAACAGGTTAGCTTAAAGCTATTTTCTATGAGGAAAATGCCTTCTGGTGTTTGAAAACTTTTGTTTGGATTTTAATCATATAGCAGGAATCCTAGACTGTTCTGAATGTAGGAAATGCAGAGTTCTCTAGACGTGCATTCAGATGCTTGCTGGCTAACAGAAAATAAGCTGTAAGTAGCAGAAAACAGATAAAATGTGATACTTCATCACAAAACTGAAGTGGCAGGGGAGGCTTTTTAAAAATGGATACACATCTGTAACACAGATAGCAAGACCATACGTAACACTCTCTAAAGGCACAGTTTAAACAAACAAACTGTTTATTTACATCCTGAGAAGCACGTGACACATGCTGTGTGTTTGCTTGAAGGCAAAAAGCGCTAAAATTTATGCCAAGTAATTGAGCTATTAATCATTCTGATTTTATACAGCAATGCTACAAGACTCAGATTCTATCTTCAGAGAAAGTGACCACTGATAAGAAACGGAGGAAAAGACAACAGCTTTTCGACCAAAATAACTTCTCTCAATGACACTGAAGGAAAACACAAAGGATATTAATGCTGAATATTTTTTTTTTGTAAGAAAACCAATTATCATAAAAACATTCATCTTCAGCTGCCTTTCCCATCAATTTTTATGGTCCCTGCCCTCAGTAGTTAAGACAGAGGACGTGCATACAAGATATACATGTTTTATACTTCAAGGACTTTTTAGAAAATAAGATCGCAATTTCAAGTGGAGCTTGACCCCATGGTCAGTATGTTAATGGTCATATGACATGATAGAACACTACTAATAGTACATGAGGTATAAAACCATGTGATTCATATACTTCAAACTTCAATTGTTACAGAAAAAAATCTGGAAAAGAATGCCTCCATTTTATAAACCAACTGTTCCTTTATACAGTTACAATAGTGTTTAACAGCTGTAGGAGATCTTGGAAAGAATAATAATGCTCTTGATCTTGCTGGTTATACAAAAGCAAACTATGTAAAATAGGCAGGGCCGCACAGCCCAGGAGATAATTACTGTTCAACAATTAAGTCAATGTTTTAGCTTGGTTTCCAAAACAAACACCACCCCCATCCTCAAAGCCCCCAAAATTTCTGAGCTCACAATGGAGATCTGTCCCTCCACATACTTTCAAATCATTACAAATTGTTCAAAAATCTTTCTGTGAACTTTACCATCATATATTTCAGCTCACTGTTCAGGCAAGTTTATGAAATTCCTATTAGTCTTAACAGATTTCTGCTGAAGGCTGAGGAACGAATTGCTCTAAAAAAGCAAATCCATCAAATAGTCTTTGTCCAATAGGAATATAGAGAATTACCACCAAAAACGGAAGTAACCTAAGCTTTTTTAAGTCCTAGAGTTACCAAAATCTCGCAGATGTACAGAGACTAAATAAAACCTTTAGCTCACTATCACTTTAAACATTACCACTGCCAGCCTTCCACCCTGCACCTTTGCTGGAGGTGCCCATCCTCTCAAAGTCTCCAGAGAGAAAAGAACGACATTCAGTGCAAAGCCCAGAATCCTAGCCCAAATTCCCATTAACTGCCAGCGTAAACTGGGACAGCAAGAGCGTGAGAGGGGAGAGGAGAGTGAGGGAGGTGAAAAGATGATGACAGATGATAATATCTTAAATAACCACAAGGCTTTGACAAGTGAGATCTTGTGAACACTGCTAAGTAGTGACATTTAAATCAACTGGAACTACCAAAATCAGTAAAAGATTTCTCAATCTGTCCCTATGACTTGAGGATTGCTTCATACAGAAATTGTTTTAAGTGCTCAATCATTTATACTGCAGTTATAGGACCTTTTGCGTTTCTGCCATTCTTCACCTGGATTTTACACAATGACGATGTACTCAACTTACGTATTGGCTTTAAATCAATTTAAGTATTAGTTTTTATTCCATTCCATATATACTGCAGTATTGTGCCTGCTTTTCAGATAAATAATGCTGCAGACTGAGGATTTTCAAATCAGTTCCTGGTAGCAATATCTTGGCCTTTTTCCAGAGATGGTACAGGTAATCCAGTCAGCGGTATGTGAGGAGACTGTAATTGTTCTTTTCAGTAAAAATACTGTACATTTATCAACAGAGGATTTTCACTGACAGTCCTAATGCCCCTCTACCCAGCTCCATGAGGTTTCTGTGAAATTCTCCACAGCCTTCTCCAGTCCTGACTACCTGAAGTAATTGTGTCAGATTTCATTTCATCCTTCGTCCACTTCTCTGGATCATTACCATAACACGCAGCACACAGCTATTAGACTTCTGCCACACAGCAAATAAATCAGTCAGTTTGTAAGCTATAAGAAGAAACTAAGACAAGTTCAGACAAACCTCACTGAGGCAATTCACAGCTCAGGTATCCTCCCTCCCTTTCTGCAGGAGGTTCCTACCCCCACTGCCGAGCCGGCAGAGGGGAGCGTACACACATGCCCCAGCTGCTCCCACCTGCAATCCAGTGCGCTGGCTTAAAATCCAGGGAAGTTCAGTTTGCATGAATCCACAAGACTGTGATATGCAGAGCAGGATGAGATGCAGGCACACAGCCCTTTTGGCAAACTCTGCTCTAGGAGTAGTAATCTCCCAGGAGAAGAGGCAGACAGCTGGGACAAAAGGCAATATTGTAAAACTGCCATAGCTCTCCTCGTCATGACCAAGTCAAAGGTGTTACTGTCATTACTCTGTGATGTAGTTTCTCAAAGAGAGCAGTCTTATGATTCAAGCTAATTCAGGCTATCCTGACACTGAATGGGGAGTCTCACCCTTACCCCACACATGGTCCTGCCAAGCCTCCGATTCAACCCTCAAGTTTACGCAGCCACACAGTCATAGGCTGACTGAAGTGATTCAGCTGACAAGTAATCATGCAAACAACCAACCAACCTCAAAATCAAAAACAACCCCTCTCGTTTTCAGAGACATCAGTGAATTAACACAGCTCCCCACGCATGCCAGTACTGACAGACACCGAGGGTGAAAGTGCAGAGCTAAGAGGAGGGAAAACGTGGCAAGAGGGGCTGCACGTTTCAGTCAGGCATCAGCTTGAGCAAAATACGAAGGTTAAGTAGAAAAAAGTGATAGAAAACTCCCCAAAGAGAGAAGCAATTCTTCACCTGTTCTGCTGCGTGGTATTTGGATAGAGTTCATTAGTCTGCAGATTCCCCCTCTCAACCTTTTTGAAAAAGTAGTGAACCCTGTTCACACAGTTACGAAACTACAGAGATGTTTTCCTCTAGCTCTGTTTCCTCTAACGACTGAAGAGAATTCAGCATATAATCTTAAAACACATGAAGACCAGATTTTATGAATTTAAAAGCAGATAATGAAATTGAAAGCCACCAACAAGACAAGTGTTCCAACAAACATAACAGTCGTGTGTCTTGGATGTTACTTCCAAATCAGCTGCCACCTAAAGGGGAGGCCTTGCTCTCTTCATCCAATCTTGGCTGTGTGCTTCTGCGACATTTTTTGTGTCACAGTTGGCAACTGTGTGGGTACAGGATGAGTTGGTTCAGTGAACTGACATGACAGAAAACTAATCCTCCAATAAAAACCAGAGGAACTTCACAAATGAATAATTTTCTGCTGGATCAAGTCAATGAACTAATTCATGCGTGGTATTTGGATAGAGTTCATTAGTCTGCAGATTCCCCCTCTCAACCTTTTTGAAAAAGTAGTGAACCCTGTTCACACAGTTACGAAACTACAGAGATGTTTTCCTCTAGCTCTGTTTCCTCTAACGACTGAAGAGAATTCAGCATATAATCTTAAAACACATGAAGACCAGATTTTATGAATTTAAAAGCAGATAATGAAATTGAAAGCCAC
Organism: Buceros rhinoceros silvestris; assembly: GCF_000710305.1. Taxonomy (NCBI): domain Eukaryota; kingdom Metazoa; phylum Chordata; class Aves; order Bucerotiformes; family Bucerotidae; genus Buceros; species Buceros rhinoceros. The sequence continues at coordinate 64,367 of NW_010390596.1, read as the reverse complement.
CAACAAGACAAGTGTTCCAACAAACATAACAGTCGTGTGTCTTGGATGTTACTTCCAAATCAGCTGCCACCTAAAGGGGAGGCCTTGCTCTCTTCATCCAATCTTGGCTGTGTGCTTCTGCGACATTTTTTGTGTCACAGTTGGCAACTGTGTGGGTACAGGATGAGTTGGTTCAGTGAACTGACATGACAGAAAACTAATCCTCCAATAAAAACCAGAGGAACTTCACAAATGAATAATTTTCTGCTGGATCAAGTCAATGAACTAATTCATTCTTGGCTGAAGAATCACTTGGTCCATTGTAACCAGAAAGGAAAGGAATATGTAGCTGAAACTAGAGGGAATGTGGACTGACCTTTTCAGTAGAAGCCCACCACCGCAGCAGTTTAACTGAGATATTATATATACCCATATATACACACACACAGTTCCGTGCCAAGATTAGCACTTACACAGTGTGAATTGGGCAATTGTATTTCAGTGTTTCCTTCTTTCCCTGCCCAATCTGATATCACTTAGCAGTCTTTAAAGTATTTAAGATAACTAAATTCCACATAAAGTCTTCTCCTAATCTTTACAAATTGCTGCTATCTGAAAAGTCTTCATTCTACCTTCCAGCAGACACACTAGTCCAGCAGCACGCACTCAAGCGTTAAAAGTCTCCTGTTCATTACAGCTAAGTACAGGTTTTCATGAAAGAACCACAAGCCTCTTTCCAGAATAACTGAAATCCAAACAAATCATGTCATTTATGCTCCTTTGAGCTGTTACATACTTGATAAGTTATGTTACAACGACACAAAATCAGACATGTATGAAGATGAAATAGTTTGCTTTGATTTCTCCACTGGGGATTTAAAACGCACTGGGTTTATCTTCAGCGCATTTCTCCCTGAGTACCTATATGGGTTTTTTTGTTTGGATGTTTAAGAGGAATATTCTGTGTAGAAAATAATCAATATCTTTGTATAATATTCTCTGTAACTTAAGAAGGCTCAGTGAAAATCTTGAGATCTTTTCCATCAAGACAGGATCTCCTACTCCCCACTTTCTTTTCTGATTTCACATGAATAGTAATTTCAAATTCCCACTTTTATATCATCATTAGCTTAACCTCCTTCATGCTTGCCCTACAACGGCTTCCTCTCATAGATTCTAGTATAAAGCCAATGTGGTTATCCATGAATACTCCATTGTTAGCACATTTTCAAATGCTCACAAACCTCCACTGAGCCTTCCACCCATTTCCATTTCCACTGTTTCTTCAGATAACCCATTTCCAATTTTCCATTTTAGTTCTCTGCATAATAATCAAGAAAATGTCGTCATTGACAACGATGACTAATCTCTCCAGAGCTCTTATATATTTCCCTGGGTTTCCTCTTTTGCCACGTTCCCAAAACTGCCTTCTTTTTCAAGATAAAACTATTCAAGATTAAACACATAGTTTGGCAAAACAGGAAACAATGGATTTATGTTTAAACTCAGCATTAATCAGCCAGGCTATTCTTACATCTTTTCCTTGATAATTCCAATTTGCTTATGTATTTTCAATAATTCCCTGTATTGTTTCTTTAATAAAGATTTCCCTTCTACCAAAACAACCATTGTGACCTGCAGGCTGGTTTTTAGATATGACCACACACACCTCCACTTCTAAATAGCATCTAGAAAAGAGAACATTATATCTCAATAGATTTTCTTCTATTTTAGTTCAGCTCTAATCCTTAGAAGTGCTCTCAAATCTTTTATTAGTTTATGCATAAAGCTAATTTGACAGACTGCCTAATCCTCCTTTTTCTTGGTCTTACAAGATTTATCATGGAAGGCTTTAAACTGCTTCTCTCAGCAATTGACACTGAGGTTTGTGCTTGTGAATATCTCAAAAACAATCTAATTATGATCTTTCTGGAGATGCAGGACGTAAGAATTTCATTTTGCATCTGGCTACATCCCTCGAAATTCTTAGTTTAAGCACAGTATTTCAGAGATACAGAGAATATCCTAAAGGGCAATGAAAAGGCAAAGAATGAAGTGCTGAAGATAGGTGAAGAGAGAGAGAGTTGCACTGAGTGGAAGAAATGTGCATCAGGCCGTCATAAATCTGGCTCCAAGTACTGGTCAGGCAGGGCATTGAGCCTGACTTGCCTTGACAGAACTCAGGAATGAAAGCTTGACCCAAACGATAAACCAGCATAAAAGCAGTTTAAAAAAACAACAACAACCAAACCCCCCC
>NW_010390596.1:43298-62031 GCF_000710305.1 Buceros rhinoceros silvestris | reverse complement strand
CCCCCCCCCCCCCCAAAATCAGAGTGACTTTCAACAAGTCCCTGAGAAGTTACAAAGTCTCCATTAACATATAGTCAACTACTTTTATAAAGCAGAGATGGACCCTCAAAAGTGAGGGTGAGAGCTGATAAAACGTTTAAAAGACCTTGTATGCAACATTATGAAATTACTTAAACCCAAACAACATACAGAGGGAAACAAAACATATGCCTCAATTTTAGCCCATGACAGAATACACTGGAGTATATCAACGGAAAGGTCTTCTGGGTGGTCTCTTGTACTCTAGTCTCAAGTTCAAGCTTACTCACTGCTCAAGTGCAGAGAGAAAAGTACACACACAAAGTGCAGATCCTCAGCCTTTACTTCTGCAGTGCCAAAAACTTGAAATTAACTCTCAGTGGTGATCAAACCCTCCCCCAGTCTGGCAAAGCTCTGAACTGGAGTATAGGAGAAATTTGGTATTAATGCGCTGTAGAAATGCTGGATCAACACAACAGTCTGGAGTGGATCCTCCAAGTCAAGAGTGGCGAGAATTAAAAAGACACTCCGCAACATCTGCTGAGGGTCCGTTCCCTTTTTGTTAGCTCTTCAAATCAGGGAAGATGGCTTAGGGACAACTTTATCTTACTCTCTCCCACCAAGATACCACACTGACCACTCCAGCCAGCTCTGTGCACATGCATTGCACCTGTGTGCAGGGCAAACTCCTGAGACTTTATTATTGGTTAGGTTGTGATCTCTCTAAGAGTTTTTTTTTTTTTAAAAAAACATAAAAGCGTTTAAACTCACTTTTTAAACAAGAAGTTTCAACAATCAAATTCAAATTTTGAAATAGTGATGCTAAAGTCCATAACATTGTATTTTCCTTCTGCCTTCTCCTTACTAGACAGAATCAAGTGAAATAATCTAAACCTTTCATCTTTTAATCCTCCCCCACCAAATGGGGGAATTGGATATTTCATAAGAGATACTTAAGCAAGAAAAAAGAAGATAATTACTCCTCAGTCAAAATGGAGCGACAGAATTTTCTCCTTAAAACATCTAAGTAGTTTTCAAGACAATACTAAGAAAGTAGTAACTTCCAAAACAGCGAAGTAATTCTAAAGCAGTTAGATTTTTTTCTGAGAGAGAAAAACATTTGCTTGATCCTTTGACATATAAGGATACTTACCAATCTAGGAATCAAGATAATAAAATCTGCATTTAGAATAATAAAAACACCCTGCTTGATATTAAAAAAATATGAAGTTGAATGAATAGAAGAAAAATTTTTTTCTCAAGGGTCGAATATACTTTAATACATCTAGGATTAAATACTAAAATACACATCGACCTCAGCATGTAATTCCGACACTGCAAGCACAGAGGAGACTCCCTGCCATACAGCACCAGCCACCTGGGTCAGTGTGAGCACTCCTGAGACAACCAGCAGTTAACCGCAGCATAAAATTCACAAGCCTTTGACCCTGATAAAGCCTTCAGGATGACATATTTCAGTAGAATTGTTTATGCTATTTAACTACACACCACTGCTTTTTCTCCATAAATGTTTGGGGATTTATTTTTTTTCCCAGCAGGGCTAGCACTGATCCATTTGAGTTGTTTTGCAGAACAAGACCTAAGGAAACACAGAAGAAACCCATGGACATTAAAACTGCCCCGTTACAATTCCGGAATGTAAAAAGTTACAAGGACAAAATATAAAAGAAAAAAATATCTTTAAATCAAGGTGCTAACATCATACCTAGCTTTCTAAATACACGGTCTTTTTCTCTGAGACTTATATGGCTCAGAAAAATGCTGAGCTTCCAAAACTTCCCATTTTTGCCTGCTTCAGGCTCCTTTCGGGATGTCCTTTTAAATACCTTAGCCCAACTGTTAATGTGACTTTCTGGTTCCAAGCAGACAGTCACAAATATGTGACTAACTACATCTGCATATAAACATTCATCTTACCACTATAAAATAAATCAGAAAATTTAGAGGATGGTTTTGTACATACCAATACATCGTTTTCACATGTCCAAGCACTTGAATCTAATCCAAGTTTACTGACACAAACGATAAATCTTTCTGGAAAGACACGTAGGTCTATACAAAAAGAAATGAAAAGAAGATTACAAAAATTAGAACCACATTCAGAAGTGCACGTAATGACAACATATACACTTGTGATTTTAGTAAACAAAGTATTTATTCAATTGCACATTAACTCACTTCGTGCACTCCACCAATTTCTTACCCGCTCTCTTCAACAGCCCATCCCTCCTTTTGTTTTGCTTTTTTAAATCATCAGAAAAAAAAAAATCAATGTCAGAGTACATTTAGTTCCCAAGAGGATAGCCATGGCTGTAAATTAGTCCACCTGCACCCTGGACAAACCAACAGGCAAACCCCTTAACGCTGATCTCTTTCGTGCTGTTCTGGTGATGAGTCTTGTCACCAGAAAAGCTGTGAATTATGTCGGTAACACAGCACAACAAATTCAGTCAGGACTTGGCATAAAAACTCAGAGTAAGGCCAAGGGTTTCAAACTCTGACTGCATGGATTTTTGAAGCCATTAAACAAATTGGTTAACTGCTACCAAACTACATATTTCACTCAAGATCACATGGTTTGGTACGAACACAAAGTTCCTATTTACAAAGGATTCAAAATTGAAGGGTTCTCAGATGAGAAGAGTCCAGACAAAGCTTTATTCAGTACCTTGCCGTGCTGTGAAAAGAGCATAGCTGGATGTTTTGTTATTTTACGTATCAGATTAGTTCCAGATTACTACCTTCACATTTTCAGCTCAGATTTTTTAGTTGTTGGTTTTTTGCTTTGTTTTTATAAAACAAGAGTTACTCATTTTTAAAGTTTGTTATACTTTAAAAACAAGCCATAACACGGTATTTTCTGGGACAACAAAGAAACAAGGCAGGCAGAAAAAACATGAGCTTGTCCTCACAGGGGTTTTTGTGGGGTTGTTTTTTTTTTTGGTAGAATATCTCCTCACACTGAATTGAGTACAGGCATGGTGTGCACAGTTTGCAGGTGACAATCAGGTCATCTATATGGGTGGCCGCCTTCACCACCAGCCTGTCTCCAGCAGTACGTGACAAACCCTTCCGAGAGCACCCTGGCAGCAGCTTCTCTAGAGCCACTATGGTGAAAAGATGGGAGTGTTGAAATCATTGCCTTGCATTTGCCACTGGTTCAAAAAGCATCCACAGAGACCTCAGGTGCTTCCGTACTGGCACAAGGGCTTGTTAAGCTACGGTCACTTCATAATGAATGTGAGCATTTCATAATCCTTTCAGAAATACCAACTCCTCACAAAACTGCGTCCAAGGAAGGATTCATTCTGTGTCTTATGCCCAGACTGTTTTTTCTCTGCTTGTATCCTCCAGACCCCCCCAAAGTCTACTACCACAGCTTTCACACTGCGAGCTATGGACATCCTTGGACAGGCTACAAAAGCTGGACAGCTGCTGCAAGGACTGGAGTTTTCTCTTAACAACAGTCTCTTAGTCAAGGTTACTTCAGAGTTTGAGTGAGCACCACTAATTAAAGTATGCAAGATTCTCCTTCTATTAGGCTCAAAGTCTGGATTTTTTTGTTTGTTAAGTACTAGGTGTATTTCCAGACAGGAAACATTGGTGCCAAATTATTTCTTTTTTAGGATATGTGCTTATTTTGTTATTTATTGGGAGTGAAACCCAGCAAAATGAAGCTTCTTTCTTGTTAGGAACTTCAGGTGGAAGCAAGTCGTGAGAGCAGCAGCAGAGCCTCTCTTTTTGGCAGCAGTAGCAGGGCAAGTTCATCCCAATTAGACATTTTTATTGCTGCATTTTATAACAACTTCACTTGCTGTCTGACAAAATGAAAGTATTTTTAGGTATTCCTTGACGCTTAAAAGAAGTTCATACGCAGAAACCAATTCTGAGATACCAGTGCAGACACTCTGCTCTTCTATTCTAACCTTCCAGGAGGCTGAGAGAACAACTTTGATGAAAAATTTAAAATCAACACTCTAATCTCTTCAACCAACATGGACTTCGGTAACAACTAGTTGGCATTTAAAGAGGGATTTAAACATTTAAGAATATAATGAATTCCTGTAAAAATACAAAATTCTTTAAAAATATTCATTCACATATCTGATATTTTTAAGAGCATCTAATTGATTTATTTTAATTTTTAATATGTTTTTTAAAGGAAAAGATCAGAGAGGGCAGTGATCATTATAGCTCGTTTTTAATGCAGCTGGCAGGCCAGAATTGATATCACTTCCTTACAGAGCATCTCGGCTTGAAAAAACACGAAAAAAGATCTGGCCCAATGACATCACCTATGAGAAGCTTTTATAGCACTGAGGTGAATGAAAGCCTTTTCTTGCATACACTTGTACTGTACAGTTGATGTCACAAGACACTCAAGCAATAATGAAGTGATTCACATGGCAACCTCTGGCTGATTCACCCTGCAGAGACTCAGTAAAATGCTGAGTCTCATCATACTCACAAAATTTGGTGTGGCTGAGCTGATTACCCTGGGGCAAGGCATACACAACCTTAAAATTCAGTTTAAAATAAACCCATCGTATGTTAAGAAACAATTCTCTTTTTTTAGGAAACACACTCTGGGAAAAAAGAAAACAAATCCAAAAAACCAAGCTCCAAAAGAACTTTTGATTCAGTAGACCAAAATCTGACAAAGTATTTAGTTTATGTTCCCTTTTTTTCCTGACAGAAATGCAGAATTCCAAGAATCGCTATAAGAAACTGATTTCTTACCGCGATAATGATTCCCTACAGCACAACGGAGATTAACCCATCTCTTCATAAAGTAGGCAGTAATGTGAAAACTGTTGGCTGCAACATAAAACAAAGGGATAATAGTAAGTGTAAGGGTATCTTGGCATTCTGGCCTCAGTGCTGCACACCTGCAAAGGCAGATTGAGAGAAAGCAGCAGCAGTTCAAGATTACAAAGAAAAGAGAACTTTTAAGGAATATTTTTAAAAAGAAACTGCTCCTACTGCAGTCTCAAGAAATTAGTGTCTGAAACGGGGAAAAAACCTAAACAAATTACTAACCACCAAGTTCTAGCATCCTACCACAGAAATAAATTTAAATCAATTAACTGATCAGAGATACCATAGCATACCATACCATTGCTTAATAGCCTTGGGGTCATCGTCACTAGTCCAACAGCTGGAGTCCTACTCTCTATGATGTTTTCATACATATCCCACAAGAACACTAGATGGTCATTTACTTATCTGAACGTGACGTACTCAAAGCTGATAGAAAAAATACTGGCATAAACCAAACATGAAAAGCCTTAATTATCCACAGTTCCATCGAACTGAGCGAGAATTGCATACATTTAAACTCCTCAGCTCCTACAAGCAGACAGAGCTAGCCTGGCTGACCCAGCAGACACCTGTAAAACACAGAGAAGCTTCTTCAGTTTCTATTCCTGAGCATGACAGAAATACTTGTGCACAAGGAGCAGAAGAAAAGGACAGAAAGGATTATATTACAGCAAAGACACTGTTAAACTACGGCTAAGGAAATCGGCTTTTACTTTTGTTCTACTTACATTCCCAAATGACCCTGAGGAAATCAGTTAGGACTTGATTCATAAAGGTATTTAGCAACCTAACTGCCACAGAAAAAGAAAGAAGTTACTCTCTGAGACTCCTCCTCCATAGTCTCTCTGTTCAACTAAAATGGCCATGCAAAAGAGGTTAGTGGTGTTTTCCCTGACTCTGAAGGGTTTTGCAAGACTTAAATTGCTGCTTCCAGGAGAGTCAAATCACTGAGGTGCAATTACCACAGAAAACATAGAAAAATTAAGTGCTACCGCTGTTCTTCTAATCTAACCATTTAGGAAGAAGTAAGGAAAGCTTGTTTGTTCCCATCTCAATCTCTCCTGAGCAAGTGCCAAGGCATGCCTCATTTCTAAGTGTAAGCCCCAAAAAGTATGTCCTTTCCTGCACAGGCTACAGCTCTCCTACTTGTACACCATCTCCTGGAGGTCACCATCAGGTGCCATACAGCATCGCCTCTCATTAAGAACTAGTTATTGATCACAATCACCTCCTTTGAAATTTATCAGCCATCTTTTTTCCTTCCCCTCAGGAAGATACTCAAAATTTCACTTCCCTTTAGAGATCAAGGCAAGACGTGACAAGCTGAACCATCCCTTAAAAACGATGAGCCCTAGAGAAAAGTTTGGATGTAATCCACCAGCTTTATTAACTGTGTATTTATGAGCACAATTAAAGAAAATTACTTCTAGCTATTTCCAGTTTGGCACTCACAATTTTTAAACGTTGTTTGTAGAGTTAGCCAAATCAAGAATTTGCCCTGGGTATAAGTAAGTTATTAGTGTGATAATAGCATCTTCCACTGTGACTTCCGTAATGCTGAAAATGTGACAGTCCTAGACATACAACTTTGCAAACAAATCTTCAAAGAGAGGGTAAATATTAAGAGTCTTTCCACCCTCGTTTGTCTTTGATGCTCCAAACGTGTTTTTCTTGAGAGGGACTTAAAACGAAGAAGTGTGAATCTTTTGCTTTTCACTGGGAAGAACACAATTCCTCAATTCCTGAAATACTTTTGTGAATCAGTGACCTGTGTATCTGTTTATTTTTCTTGCTATCTGAGAGGTTAAGTGTTTAATCATATTTGATTGACTAATGACCTCAACAGAGTTTCAAATTCCTCTTAAAGGCCCTTGATTCAGCTAGTTACTGTTTTCTGGAAGAGAGCATCTACCTCAAATCCAACAAAATAAATAATTAGGTAAGAGATCAAGACACCTCTACATTATTTTTGCAGTCAGTGCAAGTCTGAAAGACTTACAAAGCCTTCACATGGAGTTGCACCTGAGCTAATACACTCAGCCCAGAGGGACTGACACTAGAAAATAACTTTAGTTTTCATGCTTATTTACTACTTGACTTTGCTGAAAAAGCCTGGACAGATGATTTGCTGTTACTTCTTGCTAACCATGAGAAAAGTTTAAGATGCATCACATTCAAGACACCTGTATTTTCAAAGTATCACACAACTACTCTCACTAAACCAGTTTTGAAAGAGCCTTGTGTGTGACATTTGATCTAATCCATAGTCAGCTGGAGTCTGCAAAACTCCCCTAGTTATAAAGTTGCCAGAGTTACTGCAGAACTATAAAAATTGTGATATTCTCTTGCTACTTCCTTCAAGAGAAATATATTATCCAACTGAAATAAGAAGCTAAAAAAACAAACCCCACAAGCAAACCTTTATGCACCAGGGCCAGCAGGCCAGTGTGTACTCAGCAAGGAGCAAAAGCTACTGTTCATGATATCAGGAAGGAGGCACAAACTGACAGGTACCAAAAAACCAAATCCCAACAAAATAAACAGACACTGCAACCCCAAATGTGACTGAATAAAAGTGGCTTAGAAAAGACCCACTTCAGTTTCAGCTGAAATATGGACCAGTGAGTGCTGCCTTTAAGGCAAAGGTAATTTGCTTTATTTCACAGTCCCACGACACCAAGAGGAAGTATCAGCCACCAGCTCTTTACTGTAAGACTATCCAGCAATGCTTGTTTTCCAAAGGAGCCCCAGTCAGGCTGCCTTGGCACTTCCAGAAGGCTGCCAAGAGGCTGTGGTCCGGCATGGAGCAATGGAAAGCCCTCTCCCAGGGCTATTAGGGACCATGTGTCTGGGAGCCTGGGAAAATGCCTCTGAGCTGCTGAGTTCTCTGGAGCAGCCTGGCAGGTGCTCACTTCCCAGCACGGTCTGGCACAGTCAATGGTTGTGTAACAGAATTCAGTCAAATCTTCCCCAAAGCCACAGGAAAAGCCTGAGGAGGCTGACTGCCCCCCAAACATTGCCCTATCTGACAGGCACCTATTTCTCATCGCACAGTATTTTATACCACCTTTAAAAAAAAACACCTATTTCTCTCCCAGCTGAGACATTTCACATTTCTGACAGCCTGTTCTGGATTAGGATTGCCTCCACATTTGGAAAGTAACAACAAAATAAATCACTGCAACACAGAGATATGAAAAAAACAAGAGGATGAATTTCTTGTGTTACAACGTGAAAGAAAATACGATAAGTGCATTAAACTTCCTGAAACACTATATTGTACATTTAAAAAAACCTGTTGTTTGCTTATGCTGGATTAATCTTTCCATGCAGATTAAGCTTATACTAGTAATAATGTTTACAGCATGCAGAGCTTTTCATCTTCAAAGTGCTCTACAGACATATTGTTACACTGCTTTTAGCAGACACATTTCTCCACTTAAAATTATTCACCACCAAATCCACATTTCTGATCGTCTGTAAACAAACCAAAAAAGGGCCATTTTATTCTAAACCTACTGTTAATCGAGCAGATTTCCTTCTCCAAAACACAAGTTCATTTTCACAGTATGTGCTCCAGAGTAGGTTGCCTTTTCTAACTTAGGAGAGATTCAAATCCAAATGCTGCCACGTAAGTTTAAGACCAAGTCTAGGACAGACCTGGGACAGCAGCCACAGGACAGCAGATACAAAAAGCTGTTGACACTTTCTGAGCTTTTTGCGATATTCAGAACAGTACAGAATCTCTGTATCGTCTCAGACACACACACCTTCAACTTCATAGTTAATGACAAGAAGCATCTTCACCTAGTGCAAATTTTTATACAGCACGTAGTAGGTTTCAGAACAACTTACACAGCTCAGGATTTCATCCATACTTTCCATTCTTTTTTCCTTCAGTTCAAAGAACTTTTACATTATTTTAAAAAAATTTTGTTATTCCAAGTGATAATCACAAGCAAGTACAGAGGGAATGTGTACTGATCAACATAAAAGAAAGCCCATACACTTTTAAAAAATATGTTTAATATCTAAGAACAAACATTCAGGCCATTAAATTTATATACATAAATTAAAAAAAAGACTTTGGTAAAGTATTGAGTGAGTGTTGCTGCAAGGTTTGATCTTTCAAACTCTTATACATGCAAATAAATCCAGTGATGTAATTTGCCTCTGTCTTTTTTCTGAGTGCCTTACAGTCAGCTTAAACCAAGTATTAACAAAACCAGATCACTGATCTTTTTCACCTGACTCTTTCACAACTTCATTAGTATTAGTGCTATTCTTCTTCTACCTGCTAAATCTTCTGGCCAACTGCCAACACAAATAGGTGAGAGCTCTGTCCCATCAAGGACCTGGGGACAAGATTTAGTTCCTATCAGGGTTCCTGACTAGAAGAAAGACGTAAAGCTTTAAACAATTCTGGTCAAGACAGGATGAGACACACCCAGCAGAATTCTCTGTGCTATCAGAACAGTGACAGCTGGACATGGTGCACGCTCTAAAACCTTCAGTACACGAGCTACTAACAGTGAAACTGGACTGAGCCATTTTATGAAATCCAAGAGTAGGGTGTTGTAGGGATCCTCTCTAGCAGGAGAGGTGTGGAATTCCCTTGGAATTGGAACTATACCAGCCAAACTGGATCCAGAATAAGGGATTTCTCAGCCTGCTTGTCATGGGTATTCTGAAGGAGAGAACAGAGCAGAGAAGCATGTGTGAGATAATCTGCCGCAAGATGAGAAATGCACCTGATGGAGGTCCTGGGAACACACCAGCTCCGAAGGAAAGAGACCACCTTCCTCTCCCTAACACCTGGGATGGAGAGGCAGGCTGACCCAGCCCTGGAAAACAGCTCTGAAGACCCAGTCTCTCAACACCCATTCACAAAGTATAAGCAGTAACAGCCAGCACCACCTGCTAATGCATTCAGGCAGACAAATGCAGAGCAATGTACTCGATGGTCAGTGTACCATGGTCACAGACAACTGCTTCCTCATAGGAGGTAAGATCCAATTTCACCCTTTTGTTGATCTCAGACTCAATGACCATATTATTAATTGCTTGTGATGGGCTTTAACATGTGAACTGAAAGCTATTCATGAATCCTCACTGCTTTAAAGATATAAACTGTGTTCCAGAGGAAGTCAGGTGCCCGCACTTCTTTAACCACTGGAACAAGCTCAGAACTGAGAGAAAGACTGAGAAAGGCATCTCGTTGCTTCCAGCCAAGAGGCAGAAAGAACTGGAAAACAAACCCTGTCTGACCAGTCAGCAGCTGATCTCAAGTCTCTTCAAAGTGTCGGTATCACCATGAAGGAGCAGCTTCGTTGCAAACCGTCTGATGCCACATTTGCACATCAGGCTAGGCAGCAGCCCCAAAACAGCCAGACACAGTTGTATCCAAATAGAGCAACATCACTGACTCCCTCACAGCGATAAGTAAGGCAAATACTAGCTAAAATGAAGCAGACACGGTGATGGTGACAAGTTTGACTTCCAGGGCACAAGGGAATGCATACAGTCGCCTTTAAAGCACATGCCTCTTTCAAAAAATACATCCTTTCAGCCTAACCATCTCTGTGGTTTTTTTCCTTGAGAATATCCATTAGCTTCATGAAATTTTTTAATGCCATGAAATACTTGAAAGGAAGTATTTTGTATTTGAAGTGTCAGGAATCTCTACAAAGTCTCTTCTAGCACAAAAACCTCAACTAAAATGTGGAAATGAGCCTTTCAGACTAACAGACATGGCTGGTTCCCCTCACTGGTTATCAGAACAATAGTATGATGCTGAAAACTTAACAAACCCTTTACAGGTCTCTGGGCTCTGTTTTTTTCCCCCCGGGCAATAGAAAATAACTTCTTCAAAACTTCTTCCCAGAGAGGAAAGGGTTTTAACCCTATAGCTCCCACATTTGACATGACTTTCCTTCTACCAACAACAAGGTCTCTAGGCAAGGGTCACTAAAAATGTCAGGAATATATTGCATCACATGGCTACAAAACCTACGGGTTTGGTGAAGAAAGCTCTGCCACTGGAGACATGATGGGAGAGAATGAGAAGGAAAGAAAAAGCTAGTAGCAGGTATCTTCAGCAGAACATGGCATGAACCTGAAAAGGTAGTTTCTTCAAAGGTGATCTTGATATATGGTAGCAATAAATGTTCTTGTCTTTCTTTTTTGAGGACACCTGTTAGGATAGCCCAGTGGAGCCGAGACGTAGACGTTGGTCATGACTTCTCTCTTGTTCTACCCTATCATCTAGGGGACACTTCAAAAGAAAGTGAGTTCTACAACATGCGTGTAGACTTGAACCAGCAAGTGCTTTGTGGTGTTGTCTGAACAAAGTAAGTTGTGCCAGAGGTTCATGGGTTTTTGTCTTTTCACACAACAGACTCTTTTTAGGTTTCTGACAACTTAGAATATAAGGAAATTCTGGAGCAGAGCAAATACGTGGGAAGTCACCACAATGCAGCCTTTTGTATTTTCTTTTTAAAAGCTGGCAAGCAGACTGTAATTAAGTCAGCTGCTGAAAGGCTCTATTTCCAAAGACGACTCAGTCTCCTTCCACTCTCGCAAGCTCTGATGCACAAAGGATGCCACCAAAAAGACCAAGAACAACCCATGATGGTGTTCAGTGCCACTCAGCTTGAGCACTCAAGCAGGTGCTGGTTGCGCTGCAAAGAGCTGGAGAGACTGACAGCAAAATAGTTTGTAACAAACTACTCATTTTAGCTTACCCAAGAATGCAGTGTTGTAAGGGAGCACCTGAATTACACAGCTCTGTGTCTCAGTTTCTGGTATCAATGCAACACATGCTACATGTGAAAAAAAAAAATGTAGACAGAACATTCTCTGTCTCAGTATTAAATATCAAATATAAGATCTTTTACACAACAGACCAAAAACCATGAGCCTGTCTTGTGCCATGGGAAGACAACAGAAAAGAACAGATAGACATTCCAATATCCTATGACTCACATACAGGCACAAAAAAAAGAAAACTAAGTATCTTAATTAAAAGAATAAGAGAAAGATACTCTGTAAACAAATCTTCACCTTCTATCCTCTCTAAACCAAGTTTTGTTATGCAAACAACTTTTTCTTCCATGGATTTGTACAGTGATTATTCCACAGGTAGAATGCTTCTCTCTGAATACCTGTGATTTGCCCTGCACTGGAGTATCTCTTCTCTGTCTGAAGTTGATGGAATACATCAAGCTCTGTTACAATGCCCACCACGGATACTCAAGATTGCACTGGTCCTTTTTTCCTCCCTTTTCAAGTAAAAGCCTTAATTATTTGCTGCACTACTAAATGTTTATGTACTTCTATACATTTTTAATAAATAAAGGCCTGGGCCCTGCAAAGCTTTGCTGGTGTAGATCTGTTTAGGGTCTGTCACCAGTGCCGTTGCAGTCCATAGCAATGCTCACAGCATAATAAACACAAGATATCTAATACCTTCAGTGCCGAATCGAACGCACGTAACTGCTCTCACTGAACTATGGACACAAAGTCTGTGTAACTTCGTCCAGGAACTGGCCCTCCATCTCCATCTGGACAGATTTCTGAAGAGCCTTATAAAAAATTTCCACATATAACCCAACCCACAAAAATGTTTGCAATTTGAAAAGCTGTATTTCCTCTCTACCTCCATCATATCATAATGAAATTTAAGAAGAAAAGAACAAAGGAGAGTATTATTGTGTAATAGGGTAACATGGAAAGTTTAAAAGAAATTCCTATCCATGTTTAACCATGAAATGACACCCACAATTACTTCCAGTTATAATGAAAATCGGAAGGACACCAATGTTCAACACGTACCTGCAATGACTTTTTTTCTTAAAATGTGATGACCATTTTTGTTTTTCTTGGACTGCTGGTGATAGTTTGGGGACTTTTATATTCGGGCTTTTAGGGAACGCAAGGGTTAAAGATGTGTAAAACAGGATTTTCTCACAGTTAGAGAGAGCAAAACAACACATTTAGGAAACCAGACAGCTAAAAGGTCAAAACGTTACACTTCCAGGTCAAACTTCTGGTTGCAATTAAGTAAATTCCTCTAAACATTTCTGGGGAAATCATATTTCTTTTGGGTTTTATTTCAAATCCCTATTCTTCCTTGCTTACACTGTAATCAAAACAATATCGCTCTCTTTAGAAACATTTAATAAAGAGGACTTAATTTTTTTTAAAGGAACCTGAATTTCATCTCAAAATAAAATCCTTATTTTTTCCCTCTCTCATTTAATATACAATCGAACTAATTAAAAAAGGGCAAAAGAACCATCAAACCTACCTAATCTTTAAAAAATAAATACACTCCTTTTCCCCTCAGAAATCATATTTCCTTTTTCATCTACTTTCATTATCTGTATTTCTATAGTTGGGTTTCGGTTGGGTGGTCTTGAGTATTTTACTAAATCAAACTATTTTCCCTCTCCCATGTCAGCAAGGGATGTACTCAATCGTATGTACCCAAGCTGAAAAGAGAAATCCTAAGGTGGTACTCAAACCACATGAAAAATTTAGCCAAACACAAAAGACACGGCCAGATTCAGACATGATTTGCAAACTCGTTACTTCAGCAGAACACACGGATTATGTTAAGCTGCCCCCACTGCTTTATCTGTAGCCTATTCCAGGCAGCGCAGTCTGTGACCTACCCAAAACATATTTGAAAAGGTCAGACGGGTCTATCATACTGACCAAATAAATTTCTTCTCTGATGTTTCAGACATTCCACGTTAAGGAATTTGAGCGTTAAATGCAGACAACAGAATCTACGAAATGCTTCTAGCAGGAATCCTATTTGCACATTCACAAAGGATGGGAGAAGATAACCTGAAGTCAAACTTATTCTTAAGAAAACTTCAGGTATCACATCCTCTGTATTCCTGCTTCCAAGTGACGACTGAAGCTTCAAAAAACTATACAGAGCACACTAGAAAGAGAATCTTCAAGAAGAATCAGGCAGTCACATAAGAATGGCAAGTGACAATCATTCTGTGTGGCTTCCAAAAATGCTGAATTCCACTTAGGACAAACACATGCTAAGGGCTCTTTCAAAAGGTAGATATATGTTCCTTGGCCTGGATGGGAGTCACTGGAATATTCTCCAGTGAATCAGAAATTAAAGGTGGGGTTTGTCTTGCTTAAAATGCAACATCTGCATCAAACTAGTATCCTAAATTTCATTTTGAACTGATTGAGATTAATTGCCTATTAACTTCTAGCCAGCTCTGATAAACTGAAAGAGGAGACATATTTCCAGTTTGTAACACACGTGATTAATGGATACTGACTTTCTGCCTAACTCCAGAGAAACTTTAAATTTACATAGAAGTGTCTTTGCGTAAACTGAAGTACCAGCAGCAAAATTACTTTGTGTAAGTACATGGATGCTACTGAAAGATCTTTATAGCTTATATAGGTATGCAAGATCATAGCTGTCAATGGCTGTGCATGCAAATACACCTTTTTTTTCCACACACACATACTTAAGAGTAATTTTCATGATCTTTTTTCTTTTCATAAAATGAAAGAAAAAATCATACGGAAATGAGAGACAGAAGATGGAAACAAGAGGGAAGCAAGAGAAAGAAACAGAATTAAAACAGATAGCAATCAAGGATTAGAGACAGTAATTAAAGGTTAGAGGTCAAGGCTGTTTTCAAACCCAACACCAAATTCTTTCTTTTCACAGAAATATACTGAATTAAACAATTCTTCTGTTGGTTTAAATAAATTATATTCCTTTTCAATACAATACCAACTACATAAACTTTATTAAAGGCATCTTTAAAATAAACACATTTTCATTTCCTATCCAAGACCGTAAATAACTTCACATGGGAGCTGCAGTTAGGGAAGAACTAAAATAAGAACGAATTCATCCCACCTGGTGCTGCAGCTGTAAATGTCCCATGTAAGACAGCTTAAATTGCTAAAGTCTCTATATAATGACAAGAAAGGCCACACTGGGTACAACGAAAGGTCCATACAGCTCAAGGCCCTGCATGTAAAAGCCGCTGCAGATGGCTACGAGAGACTAAATACAAGAGCAAAGGACATGTGGCTATTTCCCCAGTCCTCTCCCAGACTCAAGCACTTACTGACCCAAAGGAGGTTTGTGAATTCCGCACGCTCCCTGGATTACCTGTGGACTCAGCACAAGCTTTTGTCATAGCCACTATCCTTTGGCAAAAAGGGCCACAGTTGTGCTAGTTACCACAGTGCTTCCAACACCTTCAGTTGATGCCCTCTTGTTCTCCGATTGGAAGAGAATGAGAGAAAAATTATTTCATAGATCTCTGTTGCGTTCCCCTTTATTTATTTTCCAGGCTAAAGAGTCCTAGCATGCTTAACTAGTTGTTCCCTGGATTACTTTTCCCCATCTTGGATCATCTCTGTTGCCCTTCTTGGGAGTTCTACACAATTCTATTGCATTATAATCTAAGATTACAAAAAAAAAAAAAAGAAAAAGAAAATACCCAAACAGTGCATAAGTTTGGGGTTTTTTATTCTTGCTAAATGTCCTCTACCCTAAGAAAAAAAACAAAAAAACCCAGACCTATAACCTTAATCTTCTAGAAGAAAAAAGTGAAAAAAGATGCCTTTTTCCATTTTTTTTACAGGCAGCTAATAGGGAATAGAAGTAATCTAAAACAAATACAGGAAATATTAAGTACAAGATACTAATCGTTTTTCATAAGTTATTGCATAAGTTACTGCATACTTCAGGGAGCTATACGGCTCTGTTGTCACAGACACAGGAATGCAAGCTTCAGGTTCACAAAGATCTGCAGGACTTGGCCACAAATCACAAATGAGCCCACTGTAAAGAAGCTGCAATGTAATTCTTTTGAGAGACAGAAATTACAATGTGCAACTGCAAACATCTAAGCTCATTTAAAAGACTGCTCTGGTAGCTTATCTGCAATAGCTTACTTTCTTCCCCCTGTTCCACCCACCAAATTTATGTGGAGTTGCTCTTTAAGCGAGAGAGGGGAAATTTTTCTGGTTGAAACCAAATGAAACAGCATTTCACAGCAGAGGAGTAAGAGTTACCAGCTAGGAGGTGGGAATAAATCCATTTTGCTGCTACAGGGCTGTAACATGGAATGTATTCTATGAACATCTTACACAATTCTACAGTAATCGTGAACACTCCTAAAGCAAACTAGGGCAGTCGGAAAAGGGAGTTTTCCTTAAAAACACCATAATGTTCAAATTAAAATGCAGGGCCAGAACAGTTGGGAATATTTACCATCATGATTTATTGTCATTTTTTTGTATGCAAATAGTGTCATAAGCAACGGAAATGTATTTTCTTATGAAATACATCACATGATCACAATAAGCCACATCTCCTTAGAAAACTCTGTTAATATTTAAAAAATACAGACAATCCCAGAGAAAGCAGATAAAATCAAGCTAGGAGTTCTCTGTGCCATGTGACAGCAAGCCCTCTAATTATTTTCACTGTAGAAAAGACTGTACACTAAAAAAAATCTGAAATCAGAGCAAAAATGTTCCATCCTCAAGCCAAGAAAAACAACTAGGATGCTAGGGAAGGAATGAGAAAAGATCTGAAAATTGCTCATAGGATAAACATAGTTAACTTCTTCCTCCCTTAAGTTGGGGAAGAAGGTCAGCTTACAAGATACTTCTTCCTTCCTTCCATTTCCAACATGGACATTTCTACCAGCCATATTTTCTTTCCACATCCTCCTTGCTGTTTCCTCTGTGCCCATGTAAACTTTATCCTCTTCCCCCATTTTCCACAGTCCTCCCTTTGCCACTCTTGTATTTAGTATCTCCACTCTTCAGAGCCTCTTGTTACTCAATCCTCATTGCTCTTAATCAAAAGCACTCACCTCCTGTGGAACATGAAGAAACAGGCTCTGGTTTTAGCTTGTTTCAGTGCATTATGACACACTAACATGCTTGACATCATGACTAAAAACCAGTACGAGGTACTGAGGAGCACAGTTGGTGCCAAGTGAGAACGTATGGTGCATATATATAAAAACGTAAGTTCTCATTTTAAAGACTATACATTTGTGCAGTGAACTAGCGGGGTTTTTTTAAAGGAAAAAATGCCCTAAGACATGGGGGTTTTTATTGCACGGCTGACGTCCATCGAACTTGAAGTAACACAAGCGAACCACACCTGATGGGTGCCCTTCTTGCATCACTATGGCCATGCAGATTGGAAGCAGGCAAAAAACTAAATCTTTGAAAAATCTATCCCATTTTAATTTTCTCTCAAAAAAATAAACCAGACCAAAAATCAAACACTTTTGAACATTAATTAAACACAGGAAACAGAGTTTATACCAAAGCCTAGGTCCAAAGACTAAATTAAAGCTTACTTTGGCAAATTGTTCATACTGGCCATTTGGGAGGGGTGGGGAAATTGTTCAGACAGAAGGAAGAATAGGAAGAACTTGCTTGTCTTGGCTACTTTCTCTCATTTTTCCATTCTTTCTTTCCTTCTTTCTTCTCCTGTGTGTAACACCCACAGATTTCCTAATGAGATGGTATGCGACCCACCACACACTGCTGGGTGGGTGTAACTTAAATGAAAAAGAAATGTAAATTAACAAGTAACACGGATATTTATGTTATATGCCACAAAACAGAAAGGTGGTATTAAATAATATTAACTATAACATTAATACTAAAAAGAAATCATGATGGGTGAAACTTTTTCTTCACTCATAGCTATGGTGGCCAGTTTAACCACAGTGTTCTCTGCTCCACAGATCTAGACAGTGGGATGAGGTCTGCTCAGCACAGTAAGGTAGCTTGGCTTCTTTGTCTGAAGAAAATCCTAATACAACATGCTTTGACATAAGAGGTAGTCTAAAATCTTGCTAATACTGGTCTAGTAATTCCAATTGTAGTAAATTTTGAATACATCCTGCAGTGTGGACAGCAAACTAATCCAACTTGACCTGAAAAGCAGCAAGTTCGAATAGGGGTGAAATGCTGACCTGGAACACTTCAAGTAGTAAATAACCAGCTAATAAGCATCTTAATGTTCCTTCTATAGATAACACTCTTCCTTACAAGAGCGGGGGTTTTACAGCAGCGTAACTCTAGACCCAGATTTGCATAACTTCTGGGTAAAAGAAACCACATGCAGTTTGAAGGGCTCAAAAAAACCTTTAATAACCTCAAAATGCAACAACAGCTGCAAGCTTAAACACTTCACCAGCAGCACCTACGCTACCTAGACATAGTTTGCCACCTACCAAGCTTGTGCATTTCTTTGTATACTCCAAAACACCGTCAGCCAAACCCTGGCCAGCTACCTGGCACTTCTGTTTGTTACACAGCACAAAAACATTGCACTGTGCTCTACCAACAGAGCCTGCGAACGCAAAACACCAGAGGCTTTGGAGCCATGTTTGAGTGACAACTGCTAAAGACTGTAAGACTTGTGGGTCACCTGAAAGGGAAGTCCCCTAGAGGTAGGTCCCAGTTGCTTCAGTGAACACCCAGCTATTCTGTTATTTCCTTCTCAGGTAAGAACAGACTTGAATGTAACTTGAATAAACTTGATTCTTGGACTTGAACAAAGCACTCCTTTCTTACAAATTACAGCCCTGAGCAAGGGAGGCTGAGGGAAGAGGAAAGAGAGGGATTTGGAAACTAAGTTCAACATGAATGTTCGTTATCACGGAGTGTTTTCTTCCTTTATTTCTTTAGTGTTAATTAATGGCAGTGAGATTAACTGCAGAAAACTGATGGAACAGTAATTCTGCCTCATCCAAAGTAAATATTCTTTTATCTCAAACTATCACAGATATTACTGACAACCTCCTCAAATGCATATCCTTAAGATTTTCATTTT
>NW_010390596.1:31932-43188 GCF_000710305.1 Buceros rhinoceros silvestris | reverse complement strand
AAAGAGTCAAGCAGAAGATCTGTTCACAAGCCGGGGACAGTATACCAGTATTTTTACTAAAACGTTCATGATATAAAAGAAAATATATGATCCTAAAATCTCACGAACACCGTCAAATTAATGTTGCATCTGTCTGCTTATATAAAAAGAGTACTATGTCTGGCAGTTTTATCTTATGAAATCATTGTTTACCAAGGCAGGAAACTCTAATAATAAAAGATATCACTCAGTAGAAGAAAAAACAGAAAAACTTCAACAAATCTCAGAAATTCTGATCACACTCACTGCTTTCACCGTAAGAAAATTGTTTGTTCACTCAAACCCAGAAAAGTTAATGCATCTGAAACTTCATGTGTTTTATAAACGTTAATAATACTTTGAAGGGATAAAATGTGGTTACAAACTTGCAAGGGGAAAAGGGTTTCAAAATCCTTTAGTGTCCTGAAGCATTTTTTGCTTATGCAGTATTGTGTTCTTGTGGGTGGGAAAAAACCTCCTGTCATGCCATAACAATCTGGCTCCCATATATGCCTAAAATTGTGCAATAACAAGTCAGCCATACAGTACTTAACCTGTGTTTTCTATATTTAAAACACTCATTAATATTGATAACAGTGTTTACAGCTACAGCCATCAACTAGAATTCTAGAGGAACAAACATTTTCCATACCTGAAACCATTTGGAGAGGCAAAGCATTTGTTCAGAATTAGAACTGTTAATATACACTGAATTAAAAAAACTGTATCAGTGTACTGACTCTGTATTGTACGTAGGTAATCACATTCACTGTAGAATTCATATTTCAGTATATTTAAGGAAATGTGAGAAACCACAGTCAACGCAGGGCTTTACTACTGCAACCCTTCTTTTGTGTCACAAGTTTGTAATGTGTTCCCGGCTGGTAATAAAAAAAGTCATTATTTCCTAAGGACTATTTAAAAATAAATTGTGTGTTTGATAACACACCAACAGGTAAGCCTAACAACTGTAAAACCTACCACAATGATGACAACAGCTAGTGAAATGATATTAAAGAAAACTGGCGAGCCGTTTAGCCCCAAAGCCGATCTAACCTTACAGCACAGGCTATGGTGACCATTATCTTTAGTTTAAAACTAAAGGTTACCCCCAATTAGCCCTGAGGTCACTGTCGCTACTGTCGAACCTGCAGGAACACCAGTGAAAGGAGAAATGCCGTTTATCACATCATCACACAACTTTTCAAGACTGAACAGATTGTCAGAAGAGGGAGAAGTATTATTTCTAAATTAAAAACCTATAAACCAGCAAGATTTCCATCAAGTTTGGAGAACTCCAGATTATACCATTTATTCTTTTTTATTCTAATGATAGGCTCTTACACTAATATAGTACTTAAATAAGTACTTACATAAAAGTGTTATGTTCATCTTTCAATAACATAGAAAATTAAAACCCACATAGTTTTTACATTAACAGAGCTGAAATAATTTCAGACCCCAAAACCAGCTATTTCAGGCTTACTGGCTTTCCTGACAGTAAATTTCTCATGGAAAAAATAAAAACAGCAGTTTCCACCCTACTTTATCTTACTTTATTTCACAGTAAGTAAAATAATGTATTTTACCAGTAAGAAACAAAGGACCAGATGATGCACGTTCCATTGATTTCCACTGACCACGCTGTTTATGTGCTTCCAAGTAGTGTTTGACCCTTGAAGCAACAACTTCTTCCAGCAGCATGCAGACCTCCTGGAAGAGTAACCATTGGGCTATTTAGAGCTAAATGTACATAATGCCCACAGACACACAGCAGTGATCAATACAAAACCACTTCCTTTCACATAAAAAGGAAAAACACTACCCACAATTAAGGACTGAGTACTACAGAGAGGTGAGAAGTACTTAGTTTAGGAAAAGAACAGAAACAAGGAGGGGGGGAATCCAAACCCACATACAATTCAAGAAGAACAAGCCTTTCAGCCAGAATAACCATAGTGGGAAAAAAAAAAAAAACCTGGGGACTAAAAGCAGAAATTAATCTCTTGAATACCAGAATAAGTTTTCAGATTAATACATACACACATATTTGAGACTTTCCCCTCAGTATTCTCATTTTCCATTGTTCATAACTACTCACAGAAATGATACTTTGTGGGGCACAGAAATATCATTTTACCTTTTTATAGTGATTGGACAATAGACAAAATTATATTAGTACTATCTAAACTAAAATATGTTGGCTTGGAATGCACTTTTGATTAATCTAGAAAATATGCGGAGCTATGAATTTTTATCGTATTGCTCTACATGGAAGCAATGCACACACAGTGGTCAACCACAAGCAGCGTTTTTGCCTCACAGTAAGAAATACATTTTCCTTTCTGCTTGAAGAGTACAATTATAAAATACTGTATTTACTTTTTCTTCTGTTTAACTCATTAAAGTGATCTCCTTACACATTCCTTCACAACACTATGGGTTCAGGTTAGAATGAAAAAGTCTAGAAAGCAGCGGAAACATAGCGTGCGTTTGGTTCCTTATGCAACAATGCGGATTAGCATGCATTTCCTTAATTTACATGGAAAATAGTTTAGTTGTTCTGCTTATGGAAATATTATTTAAATGGTTCTCTACAAAGAACTATACAGACCTATATTTTAAAAAGCATAAACAGGAGCAGGCTTCAAGAGAATCGTCTCTATGTACTTTCCACCACCTAAAAGAACTTGCAGCTAAGACCTTCCATATGCATATGGCGAGATCATAGCAATGACGTGAAAGAAATCAGTGTAATAAATGCTTCTCAAAGTACAAAGGTTGACTTTGTTATTCCAGAGGAAAAGAGTCAGGATAGAAAGAGCAGGGAAATTTTAAGAGCAGAAAGAGAGAAAAGCTCCCAAATGCCCCAATTTGCATCTTGCAGCCATCCCAAGATGACTCTACATACAACACGTAAGAGCAGTGAGCAAACTGGTCTTTACGCCGCCCAGCCAGACGATGCGCACTGCCTTTTCTTACACCAGCCTCATGCTTATGGGTGCTCACGCAGTTCCCAGCCATGCTCCAAGAAGGAGCTGCCAGCTGAGAGGCTAGCACTGCTCCACCCTTCTGACTGGGAGCCCATCGCCAGGCTCCATTCGCTACAAACAGCAGCTGCTGACTCTCCTCCAGGGTAAGCCGGGGATCAGCAGAAACCCTGTTTGCGTTACAAGAGGTCTAAGAGGCATCTGCTTTTCCCACACGCAAGCAAAGAGGGCTGTACCATCACTGGTATTGCCCGAAATTTGGTAACAACAAAAATGTAGCAAAAAGCTTGCAATTAATATGTAAAAGCTCTCATAAAAAAATATACGTAGGCACGATTTGCCTATAATACCTTGCTAATCTTTTTCTTCCCACTTTAACGAAGGTTGTGCGTAGGACTTTCAGGAAGCAAACTGTAAAGCTATTGGAATCACACTTCTCGGTCGTCGAAAATACGCAACCTTTGTACTTCGCTCAAACTGCGCGGTCACAGCAATGTAATGAATGCTGCCCCGTCATGCCTCTTTATTAAAATCAATCATGATCTAATTTCCTGAAATTCATCTCTTTTGTTTTGGCAGTCTTACAAAATACATTTTGAAAACGCTGAGAAGTCAGATAACCAGGTTAGCTAAAACTGGTTATAAATAGAAGGGGTAAGGAGTATTCATTTGGTCAGAAAAAAAGAAGTCTAGATGATTTCCCCTATTTTCTTCTTTCTCTGCTTAATAAAGCACACATTGGGTGAACCACATGCTGTTAAATATTCTGCTTTTAATTTTATTTAAATGTATTACTTTGAGACGTATGGGGATGTTCTGCAGTGACAAGTTAATTATGCCATTATTAGGAAAACTATCTGTTGAAAATTACCGTAACGGAGACTTGCGGGAAAGTCCACAGGGATCTGAAACATGTCCTGCCTTCGTTTTCAATAGGGAACTTCTCAAGTTCCCACACAGGCTGAAATAGGGGAAAACTCCTGCCAGAACTTATCACAAGATAGTAGCAGAAATCACACAGATTAAGAGCTACATTCATAATTTTGGTGGTCACTGATGCACTGATTTTCCAAAATATCGTGTTGTCACGATATACAAATGATACACTTAAAAATACGGACTGGGAGTTTCTTTTCATGAGCTACAACAGTTCTGCTATAGTTTATCCTGCCTACTCATTATGCTTTCTTGCACTCTCTGAATGAAACATCACCTCTCCGAGCGAGAAAAAGAAATTAACCGAAAGATTTCTCACTGACAAACTCTGCGAAAGTGATAGCTATCACAAGCTGGTTTATATCACTCAGGATAATTTACAAACATTCATGAGAAATATGCTTTTAAATTAAAAATTAAAAGTGAAGTCAGAAGAATCTAAGCAGAGTGCACACATGCATGTATGCACACACAGAGTTTAAAAATCCAAAGGCAAATTGAAGGTGGTCACTAGTGACCCAAAAAGAACATATGGTTGACTTAGGGGTCCCACAGCAGCCGCTGACAGTTAGGTATAACTAACAATATACTCCTAACACCAAAAAATTCTCAACAGTTCAAGGCAATCCAACGTTTTCCCTGCAGCCACATGCTTTTGAAGTAGAATTGATATTTGTTGTACCTCTTTCTCATGATCTGAAAACCAGCTGGTGTCTTTACTGGAGCCTTGAGGCAAGATATGAACATCCACCAAAACAGCAAAGTTCCCACACTGGAAAAAAAAAAAAGAAGGAAGAAAAAAAAAAGTTGAACTGTAGTTGCCAGGAAGCACATGGGGAGCAGAGGAGAAGGTAAACAATCAGGTAAGCATATGCATCTGATTCAGAGATACAGCCAGCAGAACATAAAACTACGGAAGATTATGTAGTATGGAGTTCCAAATTTACCATTGTTTGGGGGCTTAATGAGAAACGAGAGCACCAGACACATCTTGGATAGCTTGCAGAGAAGTTTAAACAGTTACAACAAGCACAAGTACATGGAATTTTCTTCTGCTATTTGCCAGATTTAAGTCTGAGTTCAAGCAAATTTTAATGTGTGAAAGATTAGCTGTTCTTTCACCAAACTCCTATCAGTCTATTTTTCTAAGAATTTAGTACCAGATTTGTCATCTAGTTTGCATTTTAAATTTATTAAGTCCTTAAAAACTCAGCCTCTTCAGAATTCTTTTCCTCCCTCTACCTAATGTTCATTCACACCTGTAATTTAACCAAAACTACACTTTGAGTGGTTAAACAACATGGCTAACCTATCAATAAACACTATATATAGTTGTTAGGATGACACAGGCTCCATCCCCAGACACATCGGCTATTTCTGAAATTCCTCAACAGGCTTTAACTGAGGACAGTGTGACATACAAGGTTTAATTATTTCCTTCTGTCAGTGTACCAGTCCTTACAACGAGCTTCTAACAGAAGGAAGAGTGAACGGCACGGCCACATCTCCCTCATTTGGCTCTGCGCTACCTCAGCCCTAGCAAGAGGACACAGCCTCTGTTCACACGCAGAGGTAAGGAGCGTTACGAGTGAATGCTTTTCCTTTCTTCAGCACTGTAGCACAGCACCACAGCTCACGCAGACATCCTTCAACTGAACGACTTGCAAGGTAACAGCCAGTTTCATCATTCTGGTTTGGCTGCTTGTGCCGCACTCGTGATGCAATAAGCTCGCTCTGAGAAGACGTGCGGTCACGGTAATCGCACATCTGGAATGTCTGATGGAATAGAAACAACATCTCAATTCCAGACAAATCTCAAATGTGTACGTACAATCCAGCGTTGCATTGGTCTCGTTTCAAAGGGACTTCGCAGCACACACTTCCTGTCCTAACTCCCTCTCTCCAAATTTGCTCTTCACTGCCAAGTATCTGCGAACCCCACGCCAGAATTCCAATTGCTAACAGAATTAGATCTAGAAATGCTATGACAGATATTTTTATACTGTATTTGTACATCACCTACAGTCTAAGAGGTACAACTGTATCTTAGGCTTATGCTAACAGCAGTAGCAGTCTTTGAGAACACCCTTACCCCTACAGGTGGTACAAAGCACAACATGATTTAGCATCACTTTTATTAATCGTGACAGTGTATTAGATAAATTAGAAATCTCTAGATTTACAAAACACTTAGATCTGTAAATTACCCATGAATAGAAGTACTTAAATATGATTTCAATATAATTAAAATGTAATTCATGGCCAATATTGTATTGTAACTAGAATGCAAAAGTTTGACAAACAAAATGGGCATCGTGAAATCATTTTGCAAAACTTTTAAGTTACTTATAGGTATCAGTCACTGCGAGAGCAGAATGCTTTGATCTATTTTAGCAAAAGGCTGCTCTTTCCTCCAGAGAACCAAGAATTACCAGATGGCTGCAACAGCAAATGTCTCCAAGCTTTAAATTGATGACAAAATATCTCTCAAAAATCTCTGGTGAACCATTAGTCAGCTCCAGCAAACTTCTGAGTTGCCTACTGAACTTCAAAGCCAGCAGACACTGCATATTATAAGGAGAAAGCCAGTAAATTATTCATGGTTCAGCACTTACAACAACGAACCAGTATTTGACACACTAAGAAAATTCAAATTATCAAATGCTACATGTTAAATTGCATCATTTTCTCTTTACTGCAGAAACTTTCTATATATAGATACATATGCAAAGCATAGATCTGTTTTTCAAGGAGATAAAATGTTTGTAATTATATTCTTTGGAATGGCGATATTTGTCTCATTTGCCAACCTTGAAACAACTGGAAAAAATAACAAACCATATTTGAAACTATATAATGGAACAGTTCAAAATTACCTTAAAAGTATTACAAACAGACCAAACTTTTATACGTGAACAATGCACAATCCTTGTGGGAAGACAAACTTTCTCAGTGAAAGATTTTTATCCCTCTGAGTTTTGGAGCAATCCTCGCAGACAGCGTACCTGGAACCATTTCAACACCCAAAAGGCAACAGTTTTGCCACTCAGAATAGCTTTGGGCAAGACACAGGGAAGCGTGGCAAAGAGGAACCTGGGGAGTACAACAATACAAGCACAGATCTTCCTGGGTCTTGTTACCCGCTGCTTTTCCTAAGTCCTGAATATGATATAAACAACAGCTTCCATGCATGCTCCTTCACGCTCCCGAACTATACAATATAATGTATTTATATACAGCACACCTGAATTTATACTTGATATGCCTTTACATAGTACAGGTTTACACATGGTATCTACACTAAGCAGCTCACACAGCTTTGGCTACTCCAGCAGCAAAGGAAGAGTTCTCTGTGCACAGTAATTCTAATACTGTTACGTTACCTTGTAAGGACTAGTCTGCACATTAGCAATATGAAAACCTTGGCGGTCTGGGAAAGGAATGAGAAAGATCTAATCTGCAGGTCCACAGTCTGGGAGAACGACAGAAAACGACAAAACAGAAGAAAGAAGACAAGCTAAGGTGTTTGAAGAGCAGCTGAAACCAGCATAAATCACAACAAGCTCTAACAACTCTCTTTTCTGGGCCAATTAGCCACCATATACGGGAGAATTCCCATAAAAATCTTAAAATGCTATTTCTTCTGCGACCATCAGGATACGTCAGATTCCATCACATGAATTGTCCTAAGGTCAAGCCGCATGTATAATAGCTATGCAAAAATAAAATGAATACCTATGATTATTTCAGGGAGAATAATGAGTATGTATGTAATCAGGCGATATAAGCTTTGGCTGGGACAGCACACGGCACACACTGTCAGTGGAATGATGCCTGTGTGCCCGGCCCTGGAAATATAGAAAGTGCCTGTTTCTCAATGCTACATTGGTATACAGCAGTTTTTCTTCCCATTTTTGGTAACAATACTAATAATAGTTGGGAACAGAGAGAAGTGGAAGAAAAATTTATACTGTTTATATGATGATCTTATAGAGGTTTCTAAATATTTTTTTTTGTTCTGAAGACATGCAATTTCATGAAAATACTAGCTTTTAGAGGAAACAAAGTGTTTTCCATTGTTGTGGCTGCAAGAAGCAACTCTTGACTCTTAAGTACTGTAACTGAAAGGCAAACAAAAAATCCAGATATTTTTAATGATATCTTTCAATCTCAAAATTTCCTCTAGATATGATTTCTAGAGGTGCAATTGTCAAAACTGAGACCTGAAGGCCTGATGTGATGGGAAACACTTTTGTCATAAATCAATAGAAAAAGATTTCACTGAAAAATTAGTCAGAATCAGATGCACCAATTTGATATTGCCTGTAATTCTAGAACTCAAAACCTCTTCCTTTTTGCAAGTTGTTTTTTAATGTTAATGTACTTACTATAACAGCCTAACAACATTCAGTGTGTTATTAAACAAAGGGCTTTAAATGATCTCAGAATGTTGTTAGTGTATTGTTGTGCAGTAATGGCATCTAATTCAGAACATATTTTCAAGCAACGAACTGTTTATACAAATACACCAAACACTTCATAGATTCCGCAAATGGAAAAGATAACCAGACATGTAACATAAACAGAACAAATACCAACGCAACATGGCAAGTCAGTCAAAGAAAGTCATCTGCTCATAACCTGGTAAAACTACGGCCCAGGATAAGCACGTATTAGATGGTGGATTATTATCTCAAACCTCCCCAACACGCAGACAAACCCAACCAAGTAACTTTTACTGCTATACTCATCATTATGACCAGGGTGCCCCTACGTGGGTAGTGGCGTTTCTTTAAACTGCATCACTTCATAGCATAAAGAACAGTCATTATAAACAAAACTCTTTGGGATGCTGGGGATAAGCCTGGTGAGGCTGTATTCAGTTACACCACTCCAAGTGTGCTGTATCATTAAACCAGACAGGACTGGAGAGCCAGCCTCCCAAGGCACATATTAGCGTTTCCCATTTCTGTGATTATGCTACGGATGCGGGCTGTGGGGTCAGAATTAATTGAAGCTTAGTTGAAAAGGAAACATATGATCCTTTGGCTAGCTGTTGGGGGCAGGCGGGAAGGAGGTGAACCACAACTGTCACGCACGCTTTCACTTTCCACAAGGAGTGCTGCAAACATAGGTGACACCATCACCATAACAGTAGCAGTTAGCTTGAAGTTTGCTGTGTCTGCTTCATAACAATATGATCTTTGTGGTACCAAAAGCTTGGAAGTTTGCTGTATTAATTGGTTTACAGAAAGACAGTACTTTCCCCTGTAAGCCTTGCTTTGTTCATAACCATTTTTTAATTAAGGACAACATCGAAACGCGTTTCCCAAGTCCTCGAGAGAGAAGGACGCCCTATACTGTAAAACTTCAGCTATCCAGGCTAAGCATACAGAGGCTGGTTCTTTCTAATGTTACCTCTTCCCATAAAGTTATGGCATTTAGTTACTGTGATAATTTTATTCCACGCTCAGATGATGTCGATAATTCAAAACGATAGACCAGATCCTGATGACCGCTCACAAAAATGTCATGATGCTGTAAAGGGCTTCCAAAGGCATAACTGATAGGAGGTATCATCAGTCTCCAGGTGGCAAAAGCATAGCTAAGAGATCTTGTTGGGAAAAAATTGAATAAAATAGATAAGAAGGTTACATGAAATACCTGGTCTTAAACAGGAAAATTTTAATCTATTCCATCCTTTCCAAGGTCTTTCTAACAATCAGTAACTGTTCTCCATTCCATTAAGCAAGTTCAAAAATCTACAGCATTAAGTACAATTATTTATTGTCATTGGCCTGTACGCTGTACCAACTATATATGGACAATATTTGGATGCTATCTTTACTTTTTCCAGGCTTTTTTAGAAGCAAAACTTTGTTGTCCTCTTTTATCTTTCTGACCCCAAAGAAAATCTTTTCTTTACACATTAGCAGTTTTCACTATTTTGACTCTTTTCCTCTTCCAGAGCAGTAACAACAGGGAAAAATCATTCACATGAGCGTACAGCACAGGGGAAGTGTTTGTCATGACACAAGATTAATCTGCCTTTCATTTATAAGCGTGTCTAGGAGCACCGATTTGAGGCAATATACAGTTTTCCAAACTGTAGGACACCCTTTTCCGCAATCAAATGCCTCAACCCACACAAGCACGTGGCTCAGGATAGCTATTTTATGCCATCACCACTGCTGATGGCTACATGAGAGCAAAGGCGGTCTGGTGACATCTGACATTGTACATTAGATAGATACAATTTAATATGTGCATGGCTTTTCCACATATTTTTTCCAGAATCTCCAGGGTTTGAGGTTGGTTTGTTTTTAGAAAAAAGGATAGAATTTTTTTTTAGCCATACAGTCAAGTTGCACAGAAATAGTCTCTCTCTAGTTAGTGTTCAAAGCAAGGTAGTTTTTCAATTCTGAATTTCAGGAGAGCATTTAGAGGACAACAGATCACTAGTAATTGGTTTCACTGCTATGAGAATGACCAGAAGGTCACCTGATGAGAGGAACTGATGACTGAAAATAAATTCCCATGAGCTGATTCAGAAAGAGAAGAGAACAGACCAGAGAGAAGGCTGCAGAAGCTGCCACAGGCAGGAACCCTCAAGGAATTTATAATCCGATTCCAATCTTCAGAATGGTTAAGAATTAAGAAGTAAAAGTCAGGGCGGGGTGTTAGTGGTGGATAAACCCACTTTTGAACTTTTGTATTTTCTGGACAAGAACTGCTTATTTCCGGAAATTTTGAAAATTCTGTAGTTTGTTGTATAGAAATTGTATATATATTTTATATAAATATTGCATGGCTCCAAGGCAATGAGTCACAACCCATTCACTGTATTGCTGGGGAACCCACAGCTGCTTGTACTAGATGCAAAATGGGAGTAGAGGATCTCAAAACACTAAAAGAAGAAGAGATGGAAGATGTGCGCAACTGGAAAAGTTACTAGAAACCTCATACCCACAGACCCTCTATGTTTCAGAAAACTTTCTATCATCTGGTCTGTATATTGCAAGTTTTTTGAACGTCCAGCAAACATCTGGGCTTCAGAAATGTGAAATGGGATTCTCTTTTATTTACTAGAGTTGTAAAAAGGTTTTGACAAATGCCTGGTCTTGTTAAAGAAGGATTAGAGCCAGCAGCTGACCTCTCTTAGATCTTTTTAGTCCCCTGCTTTCACAAATCTATGGGATCACTCTGCAACAGTAAAGAGGGGAGCAGCAGATCAACAACAATGGCACAAAGGGGCCTAACATGAAGATCTGTCCTCAAAGATAGCTGTACTAAATTATACACAGATTCAGCA
>NW_010390596.1:20126-31842 GCF_000710305.1 Buceros rhinoceros silvestris | reverse complement strand
CAGCAGGAACTGGATAACCTAAAACGCATTCAGACTTTCCACAAGCAAGGAGGAAATTCCCCCTTTTATAACCTGAATACGAGTTCTATCTAAGTAATCTTTCGCAAGTGGTTGGCTTGCTTTTCTAGGAGTACAGTTAATGTATGAAAAATTCCTAAAGGGAGGAGTGTTTAATTTTCTGGTGGTTTAGTGGAAGAAAAGAAGTAGTTATCTGAAAATTCAATCAATGAGCTATAAGAACATTATGATCACATTCAGAGGTTTCCCATGCCAAGCAAAGAGAACAAGCCTTTAGAGCAAACTTTTGAGAAACGTAGTCCGAGAACAAAACAAGAATCTAGGATGCAACATCAAGGCAGTATTTCAGGCTCTTAAGAGATGCAGATGGAGAGGATATTAAACATAAGAAATGATGGGAAAAAGAAAACAAATATTCATGGATGATTCAACCCTTAGGAAAATGTAAAGAAATCTAAGTAGTTTCATGGAGCTGTGTATGATACCGGAGTCTCTCAAATTAAGGATTAACAGGCTGTTGTTAAAGCACATAATTGTTAGAGATCCACCCAAATCAACAGATTAAAATAAATTAATCAAGGCAAGTCCTTCAAGAACAGCCTAAGTATCTGCCAAGGTAAAAGATCTGCATGTTTTTAGCAACATAAGAATGCAAACAGAGCCCTTTAGTTCATCACCCACAGTCAGGCTAAGCAGTAATTAATCTAAACATCTGAACTGGTCTTGGAAAACTGCTCTATCAGGTACAATGGTGAAAAAAAGGCCTAAATTGCATGAGACAATTAAGCTTAATTTAGGCTGTCAATCTGTGCTGGTCTGATCCCAATTCCGTAGGAGGTTTTGTAGCCTACATATTGAAAGGAGCCATGAAGCTGGAGCTCAAACAATTGCAAAAAGCAAGTTTTTCCTCAGGGCGAAGTCTCCAAGTAACAATGCAATCTCAACGTTGTTTTGGAAGGATATATACCATGTCCCTGCCTGTGTCAGAACTGATCCAGAAAAACAGAAAAAGCACTACGGTATTTGTTCAAGATAATAAAAAGATAATTTGAGATTCCAACAAGCTGCTTTCACCCCTTTGTTGTAAAATATTATTATAAAGTCATGGTACTTTTCAATCAGAGCTAGCAAGTGAAGAAATACTAATCTCTGCAGCAACCTGCATTTATGACACATTGGGCCGGGGAGGATGAGAGGCCATATTAACTCGATAGGCTGTGAATGTGTTCAGCTATCTAAACGCAATTAACTTTTAACTGTAAATTTTAAGGATGTTTCCTAGGGCTTGGACACACCAACAGAGTGCCACAGGATAACGTATTACTGTGCATCACCTCATCTTTATCTGCACCCACATACTGAAGATCAGAGCTCCCTCACTTCACCCAAAGCTATCAACATTTCTGGTATCATGAGAGATTCATGATGAGAAGAATGGCTTTGTCACTGCTGCACTAAACTGGCATTTGGGACGTCCTTTGTGGTTCTGGAAAGTCAGTGCTGGGATTTAGTTTTCAGTTAGACAAAGGAACTAGTAGGCATCTTGGACAAAAAACTCTGCACATCTGAATAATTCATGCTGTAATGATCAGATAATACAGCAGTGAGTATCATCATATTAAGTATTGAGAACTGGTAACCCTAACAATGGTCGTTACTTCCTTCGATTTCTGCACTCTAGATGAGAGAAGTTCTTCAATACTTCCTCATAGTAACTACACTGAATTTCAAATTCGGCTGCTTCTGTCACAGGTCTAGCGATTGGTTAAAACAACTAGAATGATTAGAGGTTCATAAGACATAAAAGGGCTTACTTAAAGTCCCGCTGAGAAACAACAGGGATGACTAAAGTTTCCAACAAACCTAAATATCACAGGCGGTATAATGACAATATAATTTTCTGAAGAAATTACAGCCAGTAATAAAAAGGCTCGAGGGCCTTTTTCAGCCTTTTAGCTTGTTAAATAATTTTCACAGGTTTTCACATACATGCTCTACATGCTCTACTTTAATAAGCCAAACTCTAAAGTATAAACAGAAGATCACCACGTGTGCATTAGCAAGCTGCTGATGTGTTTGTCAAGCTTATGAAGAGAAGAACCGTGCAGGATGGCTAAGGAGCTTAGTAATGTACCACCTGATTTTATGTGTTTCTGCATATGCTAGTCGTGACTAGAAAATCTAGAAAATTAGGGTAAAAAGACACCACCCTTGGTATCTTTTGATGTAAACTCTGTCAGAGAAAATAAATCCTGCCATTGGATAGCATGGAAAACACAATTTACACAATCCTCGTAAGGCGAAGAGGAGATAAACCACAATGTTTGTTTGGCAACGTGCACATTACTAAGATGAAGGGAGCAGCAGTTCTCAAGCATATGATGCATCCAGTAACATATTTTTCGAGTTTATTGTACAACAGCTGCAGGGATGGGCCGACTTCCCTCTCACAAAAACAGAACGGGGAAGTGAGGGCAGGTCCCACGCAGGAAATTGTTCCACGTTCCCCAACTTTGCAACTACTTCACAAAGCCTCTGATTCCTTTTTATACTAAGAGATAAGGTCTCACCTGCCCTAAAATTGACTTCCTTTCCTCCCTCTCATGAAGATGATACCTACCGCAGCTTGCAGCTACTGAAGTGGGAAGCAGGATGCAACAGAAAACCAAACCACACATCTGCAGCCCATGCTTCAATATAAAATATTTGCAGATGTTGAATCTTCATGCCAAAATAATTTAACAGATTAAAGATACATTGATTACACATGCTCAGACTTCAAGACAAATATATAAAGTATTTTTTATTTGCAGAAAAGGACTAACAAGCCAAATTTCTTAATATTGTTAAATTTGCTTAAGTGGTTGAAATGTTCCATTTTCCAAGTGCGTAAAAGAAGTACTTTTTCACTCTGCGTTTTAACTAATTTTTCTTTGAAGGAAAGCTAAGCCAGAAAAAGTTTCGGAACCGCATGAAAGCTTTTTCAGAAATAACGAATGAAAAAAGAAATGATTCACTTCTGGAAAAAAAAAAAAAAGTAGTATTACAAAAGTGACGCCCTTTGGACAAAATCCTTCTATTAAGTGGGAGCATATTTAGTCAATATAAAGTAGAGGAAAGCTCAACAAAATTATGAACGCTTTATCTACAAAGGTACGAGGGAAGAAACAGATGCACCTTTCGAGTGAGCAACTGATGCTCTAAATCTTACTGCTGAAAAAGCAGAATCGAATGGATGGAGACGGACCAGCAAACATCTCAAGGAATTACCCAACTGGAAAGCAAAGGAATATAATTTTTTTTCCAACGTCCTAGGGAAAAAAATGTTTTCATGTGGCATTGAATAGCGACTATACTAAACAGACTTTGCGCATAAATAAAAAAGGATACAAAAGGAATAGCAGCAACAACTGACTTACAAAGCTATAACAAACGTTAACACAGTCGAATGCTGAAATGCTGGTGACAAGCAAGAAGGAGTTGTGAAAGCTGACGGTGTTTGTCACCAGAAAGGCTGCTTAGACTAAAACTTAACTTCCTTAGCAGGTTACTTCCCCATTTGTCTGTCTTTGCCCATTCTGCCTCCACCTCACTTCTTCCAGAGGCCACCGTTTGCAGTTCGCACAGGTACAACTGTCCCCTAACTCAACCAGTTTTGATACACCATCTGTTTTAAGACGCAGACTAAAAATGACCAATTTGGGTAGAAATAAAGAGAGAGTGACTATTCACAGATCTCTCCTAGCAAACCTAAGAAGTGGTAACCTCTGGGCAATGAGAATGCCAATAAAAATCAGGAGGTGGACAACTAGATCTTAACTTATATCAGATGCAGCTGAAAAATTACACCTGGCTCTGTTCTAACATCAGGCCTTCAGGAGGCAACCAGTTACACTTCACCTACCTATAAGGCAGGCAGGTGTGTACAGCAGGAGATCCTTCACGTCAGGATCTACGTTCACCCAGCAGGCACAGTAAAAATCCGTAACAACAGAAGTGAATCCCTCTGCAAATATTCCTCAGTTTCTCAGGTTGGAGGGTTAAATGCCTACCACATTTCTTCTAAAGGTTTGTAAAAAGGAGTTTATCAACTCAAGTCTCCTCCACTCCAGGAAAAGAAGATTGTTTTTAACATGAAAACAAACACTGGATGGACACAGAAAGGAGCAGACTGTGCATACTTTACACAAGGACGGTTTGATCTGTAATTGGTTTTGTTGGTTTCTAGAATTCTTTTTCACACTACGTGCACTGCTAGGTATTATATTCACATGTGGTCAATCAAGTCATGAAAACCCTTTTCCATACAGTGTACGGAGAGTATGGTTAACACATTGCTCATTTTCACCTATTATGAAATCTAATAGAAACAACACGCTCCCAAGATTCCAGAGAAGCCCTAGTTGAAAGCTGGGGTTGTGGGCGGGCGGGGGGGAGGAGCACGGGATGGCAGTCAGGACTGAATTATTCTCAAAAAAATATTTACTTCCTTCACTAAGATCAAAAAAGCTGTTGTCTCAAAGAAACAAAAGCCATAATTTTAGTACTGTTAAAAAGGCCTATCAGAACCTAGGATTTCAACTGATATTTGCAAACGAATTTAAAAAAAAGTTGAAGCTTTAAATTTCAAAGCCAATTTTTTCAAATTTCCCGTGGATTATGTTACTAATTAGGAATATGCGGGAAATATTTCCCACAATTATGTTTATAAAAGTCAAGTTCCAGTGATAATTAGCAGCAATCTGAGCACATGTGGAAAACTTTAAAATCACTTAAAATGATAAATAGTGTTGATTTTATGTACCAAAATGTACGCTTTGAGTACATAAAAAGTTACATTGGGTCAATCCAAAGGTCCAGCGACCCATATGCTCTCACAGCAACTAGTAGTAGATGTCTACAGAAAATGGTTAAAAAAGATAAGCAAATAATGGTATTTTTCTCAGTAGGTGGATTAAGCGTTCAGTAGTGTGAGATTCTGAGGGTTTCTATCCCACACGCTGTATCTGTATTTAGAAGTCATCACTGACCGTTTTCTCCCAGAATTTCTTAAACTGGTTTGTAAAACTGTGTGAACTTTTGCATCCGCAATATCCTGTGGC
Organism: Buceros rhinoceros silvestris; assembly: GCF_000710305.1. Classification (NCBI taxonomy): domain Eukaryota; kingdom Metazoa; phylum Chordata; class Aves; order Bucerotiformes; family Bucerotidae; genus Buceros; species Buceros rhinoceros. The sequence continues at coordinate 26,722 of NW_010390596.1, read as the reverse complement.
AAGCAGTCCCATAAAGCGACCACACGTGCATGAGGAAGCCTATCTTCTAGTTTATGTCAACTTACCAGGTTGGTTTAATTAAATGCTCTTAGTTGTTAAACAGTCACTTCTTATTATCTCTTCCCATCATCCACGATTTAATAGATCACTATTATTCTCCACTCTCCCACCTCCAGCTTGCTTTCTTACAGGCTGAAGTGTGTTGAATTGTTCCTTACACTGAGTAAGTTCCACACCTCTCACTAATTCTCATAGTTCCACTAAGGAGAACTATAAGGAACTAAGAAGAACTATAAGGAGAACTTCAGGAAGTCAACGTGCCCTCAATTTGTACCATTGTGCAGCGATGGTATTACTTACATTCGCACTAACTCCCCAAAATGCTTTCTAAAATGTTGTTGGGAATTGAGCTGATGCTTTCGGAAAATACTATAAACTAAGAAGTCATTCCTGCGTGGTGGTCCAGTGCTCAGGACCCGTCACGCCTATCTGTAAGGTTGGAGCTGCTCTCCCTTGGCCCCACAAACACAGCATTTACCTGTTCATCTGCTGCTTTACTGAACAGTCACTCAATACTGTTTTGGGTCTTTTCAATACTTTATTGTAAGTCCTTGTTATTCAGCTCCCTTCACAGGTCATTTACATACACAGTGCTGCTCCAGAGTTCCCTGTTCGACCCCAGTATTGCCTCCATCTCCCTTCAGTCAGGTAATCTATATAAGGAACTTCTTTTTCAGCTCATTTAAATTGGCTTTGGTGAGGCTCCTTGTCCATCACTTTTGGAGAATCTAAACAGGTTATAGCAAACAGACTTCCCTGTCCCTTACGCTTACCAGTTCCTGTGAAGAGGCCAGGACGCTGTGATGTGTGGCAGCTCTGCTCTTTATAACAAGTGTTTTGTCCTTTTCCCAGTGTATGAATCTATGTACCAACTCATTCGGCCTTAACAGAGTTTGTGCTCATTTGTCTGCTACAGATGGTAGACACTGACCTGACAGCTTTCTAGTCCTACCATTCAAGGCACTCCCAAATACATGGAACCAGGACATGTTAAAAAGAACGAGATTTGCCCAAGTTTATTACTCACACGTGCGCTAAAATCTGTCTTGCTGTGTACTCTTCCAGTGCAGAGAACAAATTAACTAGAATAAACAACTATATTAAAACCCATTGTTTCTTTTGCAGCTGAGAACAATACCAAACTGCAAAATTAGTTTGAAAAGTTAATGCATCCGTTTCAAGAATGTCACCTTTTTAATGTCATTTTACTAATAGCAAAAGTCTACAAATACATCTTATTACCCTTTCCTATTGAGTGCAAATATAAACATCCTCGTGCTTTATCCTTCAGAAGACTAATTCTGCTTCATTTGCCCATACTGAACCAAACTGCTGAAAAAAACCCAACTCCTTCTGTACTTAAGATAATACTGTGTAAAACAGTCCCGGAATTAGTTCACACGTCTTCAGTACGCCCACTTTTCCATAACCTGCATCTACCTGCTTAGCTCTGTGAGGAGGAAGAGAAATAGTTTACACACAACAAACATCCCTATCTGCTACACTGCAATTTAATGCCCGTAATCAACGAAGCCAAGACAACCAGCACTGTCAACTGTTTCATATATCAAATGGCCTAAATAATTTTCATCAGTTTTGATTTTGTTCCTCTGAAAAAGACATTCCGAGAGTGATAGAGCATTTTGCATTAATAAAAAAGTGCATTTTTAAAAGTGAACGATCAGTTGCCAGAGCTGTAAAAACTAGGCCCAGTTTACACTGCTTGCCAACAAAAACAACTGTTTCTTAACTTGCCAGTCCTTTTAATTTATTACCATATCAAGGAGATATAACTCAAATTTGTAATCGACAAAAAAAAAAACAAAACAAAAACAGTGCATCAGGGTAAGAGAAGACTTTCTCTCCTGCTTTCTGAAGTGCAGTTCTGGTCTATATCACTCTCAGTTCCCAAGCCTCTTTCCACCTCTCCTTATCTTGGTCTTCATTTTCCCACTGTCAAAGCCTGTTTTTCCAGGAAGGAAAGTTATGGTAAAGATGAGGAATATTGTTCAGCACCTCTTTGCCCTTTGGCACTGCTATCAAACACTGGGATTTTATCTGCCACATTAGCAGAGATCTTACAAAAAACACATTCCTTTTTGTATAATGTACATGGTGGTCGCTCAAACAATAACCAGTAACAGATGTCTGAAGTGAGGAGAATGGACTATCTAAATAGAACTTTATAAATTCTGATGATACTTTCCCAGATTTGAAACCTTGACACTTAATTTATAACTATCAGTATGGCCATATACTTTTCTCTGGGTGTTTATTTCTGGTTCCAGCCTCGGTAAGTATACTCTGTCCATCATGCTTCAAGTTTCACTATGACCTCGCAGATAATCTTACTCTCAACTTGCATTCATTTAGTAGGGTAAAGATAGTGGTAGAAAATAAAAAACCCTTTGCAAAGAATCCCACACCCAAATAAGGAATTCTGACAGGGGCTATGAACTGAAATGCTTACATAAAATTGCTGGTTACATTCAGTACCCTGCAATGACCATCTGGGAAAGTTTCTCTTTCAAAGGAAACACAGAAGAATGAAAGAAATGTAACCTGCCAGAGCCTCTTCCATTGAAGTTTTCATGTTACAAGATTTCCACTTAGGTCTGCTTTCCAGGCATTTAAGCACTGTCACTCCACATGCTTGGCAAGTTAAATAATAAGTGCTTTAAATACCCTTACCACTTAGTATTACAAGAAAGTGTTTGAGGTTTCAGAAGTAAGTCTGAAAGTAAGTCCATATCAGCCAATAGCACTTTTACTCCTATAGAAACAGTAGAACTAAAATCAATTTGGCATATCACAGAAGCCATTTAGGACTGCAGCCATTATAATGCTTCATTATGGTTAGTTACCATGACTATTTCAAAATCCCTTTTAACAAAGACCAATTCCTATATGCATTTCTGGTTACAGTTGCTTCAGAAAAAACTTTTTCAAAATGTAATTTCTTCAAAATGTCAAAAAAAAGAATCCATCACAGCTAGAGAAACGAAGGATACCAACAACAGCAGCAGCAATGGAAAAGAATTTATTTTAAAAGACAAGGTCAGATTCTGCCATTGTAACGTCTCTGCAGAGATGCAGAAAAGGTTTATAGAATCACAGACACACACTTAGAGACAACTTTACTTCAGGACAAAACATATCCTCCGGGATCATTAAACTTGCTGATATGTAAAAACAAGCTGATTCAGTAGAAGTTTCACATTCATGATTAAATTTCTAAAACAGCTGAATAAGATGAATAATGATCCCAGAAAACATGCAACTCCAACAGTTTAAAGCTTTGCAATCTGCTTCAATAGCATAAATCCACTTGCATTGTGCTCAAGACAATCAGCCATGAATTTCAGAGCCATTTCTAGAGAATACGCTCCCCCCTTCCACTAAAGGCAGTGTGACAGCAGGACCCTGTGTGAAAGTTTTTAGCCCCTGTGGGCAGTAGATGAAGAGATTTATGAAGCATTCTTCCAACAGACAGATCATATTGCAGGTCAGGAAGTTTCTTTTCTTCTTGTTCACCTCTACCTATGTTACTGGACACCAGCGAAGTTCTAAAAAGACAGGCTGACAAGATGGAAAGGCCCCTCTGTATACAGCAACAACATTTCTGCACCTAAGCAAAGCTAGACATTTTATATTAAAATACATCATCATGGCTTGGCTTCGCGAACGAAGATCTGGGAAGGGCTTTTCCCACGCTCCCTGCAAGCGATGAGTGCACCCTCCAGGCCTGCGCGGTGGATTTTTTAGGTGAGGCGCAGCGTGCACGGAACTAGCTCCACCCTTTACACCTGAGGTTCATCTGCCAGGGCCTAGCGAGCTTGGACGGTGACAGCGAAGTCCTCGGGTCGTAGGTTTGGTTAGAGTATCCTTCTCTTAGATGATAGATGCCTCACAAGGCTAAACAAGCTCCATCTGCCCGGGTTTGGAGTCAGAGTTGTCCTTCTCCTAGGATGGCTGCCCGAAGGCTAGTGAGCCCATCCTGCCCGTGGACACACTTTGTCTGACCCTTCAGTTGAGACCTGTCTGGCTTAGGACCCCACCGGAGGCACATGCCACCCCCAGCACAGCTCTCAACCTCACAAGGGCACGCAAGCTCCTTCCCCACGGCAAGGGGGTGCCCGTGAAAGAGTCGCTGCTCTACCTCCGGACATCACAGACCCGGGCACGCGGTGGCCGGGGCCTGCCGAGAACGGGAGTCCTGGAGGACATTAAAACACAAGACTACATAAGCTATAATATAATGTGAAATCCCCAGTTTAAAAAAAACCTCCAGCTGTCAAACCATTGTGAGTGTGAAAATCACAGGAGCAAAGCCAAAGGCTGAACTCTCATACGCTGCAGAAATCACCTACCAAAGACAATAGCTGATAAGCCAAGTAAGGAACTTCAACAGCATCTGCAAAGCCAGACTGCTATAGCTGAGTTTTCACTTCCTATATGTCTGCATCTTTTTAAAGAGGAACGCAGGAAAGAGTACACTTCATAAATAAAGTAAAAAAAGCTAATGTTTTTCCATGGATTTCAACAGAAAAAAAAATACATTACAGACTGAGAGGGAATTACCCCTTGGAAAGCAACAGCTCGTTTTTTAATTAAAAAAATGGAGAGTATGTTAGTCTCACCACTGTCTTTGTTAAAGTGAATGAAGAAACAGAGATGACAGCACATGACAGATTACAGTTCCTGGATGTCAGGAACACGCAGTACCACAGAGACAGGAAGAAGTGAATGCACTGGCCATTTTATCTGATTCACATTAGTAAGAGGAAGACAAAAAAACCCAAAAAACTTTAAGATGTCCAAGAATGTTGTTAGGCTTCATTATGTTAAATATAGCCATGTATTTATATTTTTGCTTGAATTTAGTAACAAAGGTCCACTCAGAGCTTTTCAAAAAGGAAGACACGCATTTGTATAGAGCAAACACAGCAAAACTTCATGTTATTAATCAACTAATAAGACCTACTATGTTGCTAAGGGACACAGTTAAATGAAGAGGAAATATTTCCCTACTTGTCTGACACAAAGAATGAATTTATGTGATCTACTGTGAAGTAATTAACATCAAAGAGAACACTAGAAACCAGGGTGTGTAAACATTTTGATTCATTAATATTAATGTTTATCACATGATAAAAGTGCTAGATGCTCCAAATCTTTCTGGCTTTAAAGTCTCCCAGTATGCCCTTCAGCCCACCTTCCTTAGGCTGAAGATGACTCTGAAGTAGATACACTAAAAATTAGTAGATAAAGTAATCCCGAGCTTAACAAAAGCTACAACTTCTTGAAATTATACAATATATCATGAATCGAGGAATAAGCATAACTAGCAAAAAAGTTATTGATAGACAGTATTCAGTAAGAAGTCTTTCAGAGACAAAAATCTTGTATTTGACGCTTCAGAAAAACAATGAAAAATAACTAATTTTATCAACACGACATTCTCAAAACATTCAGATAAATGTGTTTAAAAGCCATGAAGAGAAATACGCACTTTTTAGATAAAATTTTATACATCTGTAGATACATATATGCATGTATCTTTATGCGTAGATGACAAAAACATAATAAAATCAAAATTAAATTCTATTCATGCAGATTTACTGTTTTAAAAGGGGTTTGATTTGTTTTTCAAAGAAGTGGTGTCTTTCTATACTACTGAGAACGTTGACAATATTCAAATATATTTTATTCTCCATTAACTGATTAACAGTTGGAATAGCTAGGAGATAAATGGTCAAGAACAGGTCTGACCTTTCTAAAAAAGTCTTGGCACACAGTGATGTGGTGATAGACTAAAACCACAATCACAATATACTACAGAAAGACTTCAAAAAACGCCAAGGACATCAGACACACTCCTAGGTGACTGCAGGTAGATTTCTTAAGTTAAACAGTTTCCAAATATGACCTTGCTAAGGGCGGGCAGAAAACTGATTAAGTAAAATCTACCATATGGTGACACGTTGACTCCCACAGGGAAATCAGCAGAATTGGAAGCGCCACAGAAGTCCCTGCCAGTTGAACCAATGCAATTAACCCACAGTAAACCATCAGCCTTTCTTTGGATTAGTACTGGAGAAGGAGAAAACATTTTGCGATTTTGTCTCACTTCAGGGGCCTTAGGTTCTTCCAGGGTGCAAAGGAGAGAACAGACTATAAAGCAGACAATTGTGCCCATCACTCCCCAAAAAAGACGCTTTCCAGCATCTGGATATTCCTAACCTCTTCCCTACTTCAAGCTGCTCACACCAATCTTTCAACCAGTCTTGTCAGTCAAGATTTTCCATCAGTCTGAATATTGTTCGCTACTCTAATCCTAATCTCGTTACCGAGCCATAACCAATTCCTGTTTTACTCCCCTTGGTTCATACTGTGCAAAAAGAAAGAGCAAGAAGGAGACTATTGCCCTGTCCTGACCTTCTCTCCATCCGACCTTTTAGTTTTGCTCTCAGTTTGACACTACTTGCATATCCCTGCTCCAGCGCTGACATCCAGCATTGATTTTCCCCTCATTC
>NW_010390596.1:6670-20064 GCF_000710305.1 Buceros rhinoceros silvestris | reverse complement strand
TCCTGCTCCGCTGCTCTCAGAACAGTCACTCTGTTCCTCGCCCAAGATACTGAATCCCCATAGCCCATTCTCATGCCAGCCATCCCCAGGCTCTGACCCATGAATAAAGATGTTCAGCAGTTTTTGGTTTGTTTGCCTTTTGTTTCAGTAAGTCATCCCACCCTTTCTGATCTCCAGCCCAGCAGGGTCCACCAAGATCACAAGAGATTCACTCTCAGTGAAGGAGTTTCTTAACTAGAAATTGAATCTATTGAATAAGTGTAAACTGATTTTCCCAGCTCTGTAAAACTTGGTGGGGAAATTTCCACACGAATGGCAAAGGGCTCATCACAAAACTCAACTTACAATTACCGTTGCTTCTTAAAGCCTGTGATTTGTTACCGTTCAAGAGACTACAGTACATCGCTGGCGGGCATGTCCAAAGTTCACCATTTGCAGAGAAAAAACAAGTTTAAAATTCTTTGTTAATACCTGTATTAATATATACATTAATATATAAACACTATACAGTATGTATATAATGTTTCTTTAAGGTGAAGATGCCAAATGTGTTGTCAGATAACATTGGGAGAAAAAAACCCAAATGGTTAGGAACAATTTTAACAAAGCTCCTTCACCAGGCTACAAAATGTTGATCTACTAGATCTAGGTGATCTACTGGTTCTGCAAAAAAAATACTGTTTCAATTACTGTACTAAACAAATTCTTTGCACAAAATCCACAATTTAAGTTTAATGTTTAAGATCTTGGGAAACAAAACTGGCATCAAGAATTTAGTTTTAACTAACAAATAAAGATAATTTGCTACCTCACTTTGTAATTTATATTTATCATTTTTCCAGCAAAGGAAATGAAGCTGGGCCTGACAGCTGAACAGGAATGATGAACCGCCTCAATCCTCTTTGTTCATATGCTGTTCAGGAGAATAGTATGTTAGAGTTTTACTGGGCAGCAGTTTCATTCAAATTTTAGCCCTTAAAAAACATCTGGTCTGAGTGGTATTTAGTATCAGAATTTAAGCAGCAAAGAGCTTTTTAGTCATAAAAACAAAAAGATAGTGATCTACAAACTGAAAGCTTTACTAACCTCCTCTAGTAGTAGTGACACATTTATTAAATACTTTATAATAGCTACTTTAAAAACTCAGGTTTGCCTTTTAAGAGTTTCACATAATGGATTATTTTATTGGCTGTCTATTCCTAAAATTGAATTTCCCCCCAATAATTTAGATCATCCATATTTTAATTCCGCCTGTACTTTGAGATTTTTAAAGCTGCAGTCATAGGGATTGGTGTGCTGTTATTTCTGTCTCAAATAAAATACTCGTAGGCAAACAAACACTTTAGATTCGTACAAATTTGTAAGAAAAGCTCAGGTGAAATATTTTAACAAAGTGCCCCTAAGATCATGGAATTCATTAAGAGCAAGCTTCTCAGGGGCAGTGGCAAATTTGACTTGGTGATTAAGGAGCCTACTTCTAAGCAAACAAAAAAAATCCTTGAAGCTCTCTAGGTATGTCTAGTAAATTTGGGAGTTTGTTTGGGTTTTCTTGTTACCTGTAAAGCTTCAAAGATATGCTGAAACTAAATTCATAAATACGTTAATAAAGACTTTGAGAACATATATAAAAACTCTATAAAAATATATTTATTATTTGACTAGATATCCATAAAAACGCTTCTATGCCAGCTTACTCTTACCAGGTCCGTATTATGAACAAGGGAAGAAAGGTCTACCAGAACTTGCAGTCTGTAATTCTTTGTGAGGATGCGGTGCTTAGATAACATTGCACATGACCACTGCACCTGCAGTTCCTAACAGTAATAAGACTGCTGAAAACATGCACTAATTACAAAAAAATAAACAAACCAAAAAATCCTAGCTATGTTGAAGCCTTGCTAGGTCTCACAATAACCGAGGCCTGAAAGAGGTGTGTTCCCATCTCTCTAGCTAAATCCATGTCAGACAGTAGTTACAGACTCTTTAATGTATAGTACCCGTGCCCACTAACAAACAGGTATGAGAACAATATTTATGAAATATACTGCTCCAATCTCCCTTTAAAGAGCACAAAGCCAGCTGAAAAAAAAACAACCAATATCCTTTGTTTTACTAAAACCAGAGTGATGACGCAAAATAATTCTTTGATCTATTATCTATTTGAAAGTACTAAGCTAAATGCAGACAGTAATTGCTGACAAGTCCCAGTAGTAAACAAACCAGTTTCACATTTTACATATTATCAAGAGGCTACAGAATTAATGGTTACAACCAAAGAAATGTTGACACAGTTGCAGATTGAGCCTTAACATGCTGATCATGTTAAAATACGGCACAAGAAATATTTTTCCACTTTGTAAAAAGCCAGACTGTTTACATGCGTAAGTGGCTAGAGACCTTGTTGTCTGTGTGTGGTCTTAACATTTCAGTATCAGAACCACGAATATAAAGAGAAGCAGCATGAAATAACCTATTATACTTAAAATGAATGCCAGACTGCAAGCATTAGAAGTGTTGAGAATTAAGTTTCTTAAAAGGAGCATTACAACATAGATACACCTACATGGTTACTCCCTTTTATAAAACTAATAAAGAAATTGAAACAATGCTATTCTAAAAGTGAATAGAGGACCTGTATTTCACAAAAGTTAATTTTTCTTCCCTCTACTTTGTTTAGAAAGGAAGAAAACTTGGGGAAAAAAATCAAGACATTAAAAATAACAAACGCCATCATCACTAATACCCAAGACATTCTGAAACTATGGTAACTTCACTTGTATTCTCTTGGCACATAAGACATACTAAATTATTCTAATGTTTATTACAACTGTAATTTATATCACAGCTCTACTACTGCTGATTTCTTTAGCAAATTTTTGCTGTAAATTGCTGTTGCTAATTTACTTAGAAATCACTGAAAAGTCTTCTGCAACTGCTGGTAACTTTGGGGGTTTTGTTGGTTGGTTTTTGTTTTTTTAATAAAAACCAAAGCCCTCCTGCTCTCATGGTTTACCAAGGAGAGCACTAAGAAGCCATTAGGAAAAAGAAGATGCAAGCTGTCTGCAACACAGTAAGATCTATTAGTAGCTTTACCATACACATATTTACATCTAAAGACCACCATAGCTAAAGTGCATGGAACTGCCCCATCTTCCCATTTTATGTCTAAAAATAAAACAAACCATTTTAAAAGCCAACAATATGGTATAAATCCGAACTATTTTCTTCAATCACTCAATACAAGAATTCTCATTATTTTTCACACTGGGATTTCCTCTCACAGCCAGCAATAAAAAGCAAAGGCCATCATCCTTCCAGCTATCTACAAAGCCCACCACCCATGGTTGAATTTCTAAGATCTCACTGAAAAAAGAGACAGAATAAAAGTATAACTTTGTTATCAAGAATGTGGGTGTAAAATGGTCAGAGAGAGTTTCTTGGTTCTACTTGCCTTTTTTCCCCAGTATTCATTTGTGTATGGGGGAAGGTGAAGGGGGAAATGAGCAATCGCCTATTAAGTTTTCCATATTTATACCCTGCCGCTATTTTTAATGTACACATAGATAGCAAGGTTCTTCAAAATAGTTTCTTATCTAAAATCACAGGATTGAAGTTAGAAGAGAAAAAAAATCAGAGTTATAATGGATGAACAGAATTAACACTGTGGGACCATTCTAATTCCATTTGGAACACACATGCCTCGTGAGGTTGTGTTTCTCTTCCATGAGCATTTCAGCAAAATAAACATGTCACTGGAAGCCTTTAAAAGCATACTTCTCAAATTAGAGAAATGATCCAGAAGTCATTAGAAAAGAAATATGTATGAAGGGTAATTCAGCACAAAAACAGTAACTGACCCTTGAAGGGGGTTCTTCCGAGTTTCCTCAAAGGAAGCAGCATGGCTCTGTAAGCAGGCAGAACTGAACTGAGCTAACACTGTGTTCCAGCTCTCCGTCTTTGAACAGGGGGCCTAGTTAGCTAAACCGTAGTGGGGAGGAACAAACCAAGCAGCACTACTCCATCCCCATGCCTGTATCAGCCAGGCGGGCCGAACGCTGGACGCAGCCGAGGGTGCTGACCTCCTCCCGGGCATGGCCGGCCAGAGCCGCTGTCCGAGCCAGGCCGGGTGCTGAAGCCTCCCCAGGCCCCAGCTCGCCCCAGCGGGGTCACCAACGACTGCCCAGGCAGCCCGGAAGCCGCCACTCCATCACTGACACTGTCACCGCCTTCTCTTTAGTGCTCACTGTTTTACACTTTTGGTGAGCCAGGGCAAACTGGATCAGACCAACCTGCATCTTGCATCCAAGGAGGAGTGCAGGAACTGTACCCCACTGCAGCTGGACCCTAACACAATGGCGTTTTTAGCTAAATAAAGCTTTATGCCACCCATTTCTTCAGTGTGGTATTCTTTTGCTCTAGTCCAGAAATACTAATGCATTGGTTGAAAAAACCAACTTGGCTGCAAACAACAAAGTCAGGCCTGCAAATTAATTTTTTATAACGCCAGATTGCAGAAGCTTCCCACGGAAGTCACAGAGTAAAACTCCAGAACACAAAATTACCCAGTGACTGATTTTCTTTCTGTTTAGGCACCAGCGTTATCATTCCAATCCCATTACCTGTCCACATGCTCCTTAGAGCACGTCCACCTGTTCTTCAGAAAATTAATGGTATGTATTGCATTTTCACGTTTATAATCTGCAGTTTAGCTGCATTTTAAAGAGTTAAAACATACATCCCCACTACTCAATGGCAGCTGTGCAAGCGAAAGCTTATCCAGAGTTGCTCCTCCCATAGGACATTGACCTTCCACAGCCTGTTCCACAAACCTGCACCTCTCCATCTTACTCTGCCTTCCCCTAGTTCTGTCCAATTTGTCAGTCCCTATAAGGTGCTGCTATAAGCATGAAATAAAAACAAGAGAGATGCTCGCTGCTGAGAAAGAGCTCTCAGAGAACACAACTGCCACGGTCTTTTAACTTCACGGAAAAGTCTCGCATCTTCACCATAAATACATGGGAATCTCCATCATACAGAACACAATAGAACTACCATTCGAAAAACATCTCACTGTTTTTCACCACACTAGTAAGACTATAAATACCACTGCATTTATACTACATCATATTTTAATAGATGTGGAGTAATGTCTTACTGCTTGAACATTTAAATACATAGCAGCATACTGACTTCTTGAAGAGATCCAAGCTCTTACTGAAACAACAAAGGCATTAATCTAAACATCCTGAGGATCCCTGAACTTGATTTGCAATGGTTGTATTAGAGAAACGGCACACTGCTTGTTGATCTGGGTCTGACCACTAAATCTGGGTGGCAATCCAGAGAACAAAGTACTATTGCACAACCAAATATCAGTATGATGCCAGCCAGCCGCAGCAGTTGATTTTGATGAAGTTGTAGCTCACCGTGACAATTAAACTTTGTATTATGTTTTAACAGCCTGTGATCATCAGTGGCACCCAGTGGCCTGGTCAACTTAAAACCAGGAAATAGTATTTTCCCACCTTCATTTTCCTTGCTTGGAATAGGAACGCTGTCTCACGGCGCTATAACAGCTGCCTCACCCTGTTACAACGCTGGCTACCAACAACAGAGCTCCAAGTGATTTTCTAGGTGTACAGCCTGAAATACTGGGAGATTCTTTGATGCTTACAAAAGGTACTCTAACCATCTAATGATATCTGAGTAACATCTCACCTCTGAACTCACAATATTTTTTTATTGTATTTTTCATCACTGGATTTTTCCTTCCAAAAAACTGTATCATAATTCAAAAAGGAATTTATAAAACCAGACTAAACCCTAACAGTACCTACAATGACAATGTGCGAACCACCTCTAATGGTCCTACAGAAAACGGCATCAAATTAGCCAAGAGTTTTCTGAACTATATAGAATACGCTGAGAATCTGCAATTAAAACTCTTTCCAGTTCACGATCAGCAAGTACCGCTAGTTGTATCCTCCACGTATTCTACCAATCAGACCACCCTAAAATTTGCAGGACTTGTGAAGAAGGGAAATAGGCAAAGAAACACTTGCCTTAACATTTTTGAAATCTTTTAAGGTCATCGCTAAACAGCACCCTCTGTTTTCACCAAACAATAAAAGCAAAATAAAATATTCCATTTTAAAATGGAATATTTTAAAAATAAAATGGAAATAAAATGGAATAAAATATTCCAGATGCATAAATTTACATGTAAATATTTAAAACTAGTAACAAATTCTAACAGGTTTCTGAAGAAATCTATAGACCAATGTTTTTCTTCAATTCCAAACCCTCCTGTAAGATTCCTCTCTGCTGGGACACCCATGGCAGCCAACGATGATTCAGTCCCCAGTCACTGTCATGCAGGCTATTTCATATTAGACTACAAACACTCGGTACTTAGTACTTGTTTGAGGCGAGAATGTGTTATGGTTGATTGCTTTTTATAAATAGTGGGCTTCATTTTCAACTTTTGATGTGTCAGACTTACTTCTATCATCTAAATTGTTTGAAAATTCTGAGACGTGGATTGCAACTACGTGACAGTTTAACATCCAGCAAAATAAGAACCAGAGACTCACAGACAATACCACAAAGGGAATAACTCTTTATAAGCTTGTTTTCTAGTACAGACGATTATAGCAAGGCAACACACTATGGTAGTGCTACTCATGTTACTCTCCTTCCTATTCTCCTACTATAGGACTGTCAAAATAAAGAAGGGAAAGTTATATACTGCATGACCCCACTGACTGTCAAACCCTAGGACTTTAGCATTGAACAGACCCTCTTTAATGGCCCAAGACTTAGCGTTTTCCCAACTCTTTAGTGCAGCAAATATTTTATGTTCAGAGCTATACACTTTCATCAGTCTTTATCTGTATGATACAAAGCAGGATAAACCACAACCATGTATATTTGGTTAATTATGAGTGCTATTAAATCACTGGCATATTCAATGAACAAAGATGACTCTCTAAGTTTAAAATAGAAGAATACTGGCTTGAACTTGAAAGGCTGTATTTAACTGTATCTTATATAAACTGCTGTTTCACCAGCTGAGTGGTGTCAGATATGCCAGGCACCTTACTACTGCCTGGAAACTAAGCAGGGCCATGCAAAGAGGACATTGCATGTGGGATAGTTTCAGTATTAGTTTAGTTTATAGGCACAGGTTTTTAGAGCAAAATGAGGATAGAGTCACCAATATTATGAAAATGCTGAGAAAATGTTCTGGGGCTGTGTCACAGTCTGTTGTGACTGTAAACCAGTGATGATATGTCATCCTTCCTTCCTTCCGTTCTTCTCCTCACGCTCCCTCAAGACTAACAACGAACTGTTCTTCAATGTGCAGGTGATGCAGCAACTTTATAGCGATTCTCCACTTGAAGGCTATTTCATATGTACATGGCAAGTGACATAGAAAAAGGAATAGAACTGTTGTTTTGCTGAAGCTTCATGCAAAAGAACCTATTTGTAAAACACAGATAATAAAAATAGCAAAGAAGCCTCAATGAAAGAGGTTACAAAGAAAAGAAAGTACAAAACTAAGAAAGATGACACTTGCTTTTAAGGTTTCATAAACAGCCTAGGTACAGCCAATGGGGAAAGATCACCCTGCAGCACTCAAAGCACAGAAGTTAAGATTTTGGTTCAAAACAATCTGCACATGATTTAGATCACAAACTATTCTTTTGCCACTTTCCCAAGTGAAAATCTCTCTGCTACATCACTGTGTTGTACTAAGAAGACAGAGTTATCTTTTGAGTAGGCCTCATTAAAAATACTGCTTTCTATAAAGCTGGGAAATTAAAAAGAGTTTCACTTGACATGCAGAGGTACAGACAGCACAGCTTGGCAAGACTTGTCTTCAGTTACCATTTCTTTGTAAGACTACACGGACCTATATAGCTAATCTGATTGTTATTCATTATAAAAAGGTGTTTACTGGTTCTAAGCAATACCACATGAAGGCAAAAGTATAGAGATTCTGCTAAAAAACAGGAGGATACAATGATATCCAACAGCAGCAGGACTAGAATATGGACAACTGCTCCAGAACTGGTCCTCTCTAGTAAAAGTTCTTTCTTGTCAATTAAGATACCATTTCCCTTCATACTGTAGTTTGGTTTTTCAAATGTATTTCTGACATTATTACTTAATTTCTTTATTATATCTGCAACTTTTTGTCTCTTCATTACTACACTGCTTGGGGTAGTGAAAATGGCGGAGAGGGATTCAGGGGTTAAAAAAACCACAAACAAACAAGCCATGACTTTCCCACATGTCATTTGTTGACATAGTTTATAGACGGAACTAAAAAAACCTGTAGGAGTCTGCCCTTCAAATTCTAAAGCATGAATTTTACTCAATCAAGATCTGTTTAAAAAGAGAGAGAAAATATTTTTCTATTGGTCCCACACACACCCCAACATCTGTCATTCTGGCAAAAGTTTCAATCATACACATTTGAAATCACTCAATAATATTTTTATTTTCTTAAGTATGGTGTCTCACAGCATTTCAGGTCAGAAATACTTCCAGTCAAAAGAGGGAAACGAGCAAAAATCACCAGCAGAACTCCTGATAATTCAAAAGCAAACTGACCATCCCACAGTACTCTACATTCAATTACTGCTTGAGAACCTTTCCCTGCTTTATAACATAGTCATACACGCCTAAAGTCTGATTTAATGTTTTTTCGTCTCTAGGTAATAAGTTGGCAACACAGGGGTTTTCATTTTATTCTTTTTGCAATGAAATTAAAATCAATTATTATTTTATTATTCAGCTGTATCCCTTCTCAATATTTTTCCAACCCACCTTCTTTAGATATTGACATTATAGACAAACCAACTGCACTGAGGGAGGTTGCTGATGAAATAAATCAGCATGTCCTTAGTTAAGCTACAGTGTCCCAGGCTCTAATCCAAAGCCCACTGACTTCAGTGAGGTTTGGGCCAGATCCACTACAAAAAGAACTTAATTCAGTAGTGGTAAATGAAATGTAAGATGTATAATTTGATTAGAAAACACTCCCAAGTAACCCTGTGAATAATGCTAGTGACTTCTTCACTGCTCATACAGATTTTTAGTTTCTTAAACTATTATTACAAAAGTCTGGGATTTATATTTTTGCCAACCACATTGTCACAGCTTAACTGAGCAGTTGTCAACTGTTAGAAAAGAACTGCAGCATCATCCCTTTTAGAGGAACTAGTGTGGGAAGTGAAACACTTACACGGGATCTAATGTTTCTGGAGTCATGGTAATGAATCTGTTTTCATCAGGTGACCGTTAGTCATCATTTTATCAGCAGTTTAAAGGGTTTTCACAATCGCTGAGCGTCATCAGTGCTCATGCATGGCAATGACATGAATACTGAAATAGGTTGCCATGTCCTGTGGTACCATTATTTAAGTTAAGAAAACTGAGTCAAGAAAAATACTGCAGAGTCACGATTGAATAATGCTGCAGTAAACGCAAAACGACCAGAAACTAAGCTTTTATTTGAGAACTGAAACCAAGCAATAATTTTGATCTTAAAAACAGTCTCCTTTTAGGGAAGATGTGAACCACATGGATGAAACCTAAGAATAAAAACATGTCAGTCTCTCTTCTCCCTTTTACTCCATAGTCCAGTCAGAACACACTCACATACCACTCAGATCACTTCCACATATCAGAGCCCATCTACATTGTCCAGAGTGGGGAGAGGCCACACAAAACAATACAAAAATTTCTATTGAATTTTCATGATGCTACCAGCAAAATCTGCACCAACGCATCATTAAACTGTTTGTACACCACATTACCAGGTACTACATGAAACACGGGTCCCTTCACCTTCCAGCCCACTAACCTCCCTCTGAACTCACTGGAAAGAAGCAAAGAATTTCACCTACAGCGCAAGCTGAGGCCTCTCCCAGGACCTAAAGCCATTCAGTGACCCCATGCAGCATCTCTGCTAAGCCCTGATATTTTGCTGGACTCGGAGATTGAAGTCTGCTTCTAAGTTTCCCATCCCTTCTTCCTTCACTGCTGGACTCAGAGGTCAAGCAGGCAGTACCACCAAGATCTCCAAGAAGCAGAACAGAGAAGATTTAAAATATGGTAGTGCTGATCAGAAATAATTATGATGGAGATTACACTTTTGAATTAATTACATCTAAAAAAAAATCAGTATCACTTGGAACGGTGTATATTTAGAATCCCATAGCGCTGACACAGTAGCATAGTGGTCACAATTGACAAAAGCCTTATTTTCTGCCACAACCAGAACTTTTAAAACTAATCATATTAATTTATTTGAATTACCAAAAAAGAAGTAATGGAAGCTGAACTATTCTTTTATTCCTTATTTGAAGCGATCCTTGTGAAAGCTGTGTTTCCACTGCTGATGTTTATCCCTCTGGCTTCCTATTCCTTTCTCCTTCTGCTAACACTTTAGTCTCTCAACTCTTCATCCACTCATCATTTCCCTAGGCTTGAAAATTAATCCTCTGAGGTCAGTGAGGAAACTTCCATTTACTCCAGGAGATTTAGAATTAGACCATACACTTAATTTTCCTCCCCCCTCTAACTCCCAACTTCCTTTTTTCTTTCTTCTGGAACTTATTTACTCATCACTTCAGTCATTCTGTATCTGGTCCCACGAAACTGGGAATTAAATGCAGAGTTAAGACAAAGAACTAAATAGATGTCTCCATCCATTATTGTTGTCTACTTCCTATCTTAAATTATATTCCCTCTCCCCAGGTCCTTTGTTATCTTCCTAAGACATTTAAGCCCTTTTAGATAAGTATATTTTATTCATTCATATAGACATGAACATCACAGCTGAGCAAAGTGTATGATGCTACTTGATAATAACAATTCCAACCACCCGTATATTAATTGTTGTGAGCTATGTTGCTTTAGAACACCATCCTTAGAAAACCTCCATTAAACAGTTAATAAAGCTATTTCTTAGTTTTTAAAGACCCCAAAAGCAAACATAAGAACAAGCAGTATACATAATATTCAACAACCTTTAATCAGTTTGGGTAACTTTTAAAAATTCTATCTGATTGCAGAGAACTTAATCTTAGTGTATTTCTATTGAAACATTAGTAAGTACTCCAGCTACCGGACTGTCACATACAAATATCTTGGGTTTGCAATGGGGAAAAAGAAGCGGACGTCAGAAAATAGCATATTTTTACTATCCTCCATGAGTCATTATATGAAATCACAGAAAAAGGTAAAAATCAGATAAGAAAACCTAGTCAACTTCCTAGTTGTTTTTCTCTCCAAACAACTTGCAAGAAGAAACACACACACATCACTTTCTCACAGGGCAAAATACTCACAGCAATATTGATTAGCTAATTTGACGGACACAATTCACAGAAATTTGAACTTTAATCTGTCTTGACCGCTGAGATGTCACCTAAGAATCTTCTAGACATACCTGACAGTATATTGACAAAGAGTTCTCTTATCGTTGCCTTACATTCAACTAGAAGCTAGAAAAAAAGAAAGCACTGCAAAGGCCAGAGATATGGTAAAGATTTAACAGTAGAAAACTATTCACATATTTAAACATGCATAGAAATATCAAAAAAGGCCCCTTCAAAATAAACTCCTTATTTTCTTATTCCAGACCAAAGACATTAAGGGCTCCTACAGCTCTGTGAGCAGACCCAGAAGTGACCCATACAGAGCTGTAAATACTGACTAGCATGTTGTCCAACAGGAAGATATCTTTCCATTTCCTCCTACTGTTAGGGCCTATAATCAACATTCTTTCAAGGAGCACTTCTAAGATACGCAAAGACAGATTCTTATTTGTCTTTGTTTATAAATCAGTATCTTAATGATTACATTAAGATACATCTACATAAAAAATAAAGGATCAAGGCAGCAAAACCAAGGGGCAAACTGACCACTTTACAGTCATACTGTCATTTTTCTGTCCAATCATTTTCCAGTACTTCCATCTTTGCTCCCAATATAAGACTGAAAAATACACTCACTGCTTCAAAGGAACAATGTAAAGCAAGTGGAAAGTTCAAAGTAGGAAGAACCAAAAAGTTTCGCACACAATTCCAGCGTGCACTAATTTAAACTAGTAACAAGGAACGCTGCTGAAAAACTGACTACAAACTGTGCTGGATGACCAGAGCAAACAACGGAACTAGAATTACCTTAATCTACAATATGTGTTACAAATCAGAGACAGAACAGAGCTCTCAATTTCTTGAAGTAGGCAACGGCAAAGTAAAAAAAGCTTCCCTTTGAGTTGAGCTATTGCAATAGAGCAACAAAGTCTTCAGTGTTTAGCAAATGAACGAATTGCAGAAAACAGTAAATGAAATTTTTTCTATTACTGCCATAAAAATTACTATATTTAGTTCTGCAGTTTGGCATGAATCAAGTCAATTCACACGATTCTGGAAGAGTAATTCTTTCTACTTTGTCCAAGTTTTAAACAAGGCCCTGGTGATATTTTTCAAATCCATATAGAGTTCATGATTTTGCTTTCAGTCTCACCAGTTAAGATTTATTTCTCAGAACAGCAGTAAAATATTTTAGCAACACACTCAGAAAGCTTAATTAAATTCCTATGACTTATTTTCCAGATTTGGGGGTATTCTGCCATGCAGCCCTTTATGAAGCACCGATATTTCCTATAATTGAAAATTGCTGATCAAATTAACTTGCGTAAAATATCTATTGCACATCACAACACTATGGCACCCAGCCTCCTGGCAAGTGAAGAAAGTGTGTTTAGGACCTAACTGTAGTTTTGTATTAAGGTTTAAAGCTATTTTACTGCATCAATTATTTTATTTCAATCGCTCTTAATTGCCCATAAAAGCAAGGGTAGGATAGCTTTTCAAAAATAGGTCAACTACTCCCTCTACTGAAAATAACCAACCAGTGCACTGGAGGTGCAGGAATTCTCATTGAAAACATCCTATTCAGAAGCCAAGCCATTATTAAACACATTATAGATGCTTTTCTCTTAATTACGGTCCATTCAGGTAACTCTTGAAATACTGATAAACTCCACTTGTGGCTCTCAAACACACAAAATCCACAATCTAACAAGTAAAACGTTACACATCTCTGCACAAAGTGAATTCCAATCAGCTTTTCACATGTTTACGTTATGGATTTGATAACATTTTAGAAAAGGCAAAGTTAATTTTCATCATTCAGTACATGCAAGAATTTACTCTCATTTCTCAAATACTATCAGAAAGAAAATAAAGTCGTATTTCATTGGCCCTTTCAAAAGTTGTAGCTGTGAAATTACAAACGCATGCTCAGTGAGCACCTACCCTTTTGCTCAGATAGTCAGTGATGTTAAACCACTTGGTGACTGCCAGGCTACC